>NC_089516.1:19205652-19511814 GCF_036850995.1 Saccopteryx leptura
AAAACAAACACATTACGTTGAATACTATATGCACAGCAATCACTTACATGTAATTGTAGTATTAGTACTTGCAATCAATAAAAAAAAAACACAAAACACTGAAAAGCAATGAAATTGTTTGGCTAGATGCACAAGGTGATGCTAACACAAGGAGAAACAATGCCACACTGAGCAGGAGAATGCATGGGTCACCCTTTGTTTTTGCAAAATTAGCAGTGAGGTCACATGGGCACACCGATGAAATCCAAGGCAACCTATGAAAACGGAGACAAAATTATCACAAAAAATTGACGAAAACCGAAACTGATGATAACAGAAATCAACGAAAACCAATGCATTACTGTACCAAATTTAGTAATTTTTGTAGAAACTATTTATCTTTGGATAGGACTTATGTTTCTTTTAACTTCTCTGTTAAATAGATTCTACAGGCAAGTTTCTATACAAAACAATTATCTTGATTTTATTTACCTTTTGCATTAAAAAAAAAGAAAAAGTAGGCAGAACAAAAAGCAGTCATAGGCAATGTAAATAACTGAATATGGCTGTGTTCTAATAAAACTTTATTTACAAACAAAGGTGGTGGGCCTTATTTGTCTCATAATTCATAATTTGTTGACTCCATTATATATACACTATCTAGAATTTTGAATGCGTATGTTCCATTGATATCACATATGCATACAACTTGCATCTATATCACTGTATACAGAGCAGAAACATAGTTTCTTTTCCTTAAAAAAGTCAATTTTTAAGATATCTGCTAACCTTTACTCTCTCAGTATTTCATTTTTTCAAAAGATTGATCTGATCTCTTGGAAAAAGTCATTAGGTCAAAACACTAGACCTCAGGGATAAACCTGCAGAAAATTGACTGAGTGAACAAACTTACTTACTCTTTTGTTGAAGTCTCCCTACACTTTTATTTAGAAGAATAAATAATATCTCAACAACTAGTCAGGATTTACTTTTTTCCAGTTTTTGTTCCACTCTCAAATTCCCCCCAAGCAAAATCAAATATTTAAAAAAGTAAATAGTTTTGGTTACATACAGATAACAAAGAACATATGACTCATTCATATTTCCTCTGGACTCAGATATTTAAGACACACCCTAACTTATTTTATTGTTCTTGATGTCCCAATTAGTTCCTGACTCCTGGTAAGTCATCAAATAATGTTTGCTGAATAAATGAGCACCTTATTCTAAGATGGTTAAATATGTATAATTATATGTCCTGTAAAATTTAAAATTAGTTATTTCATAAATATCGAAGTTAAAAAGTTGGCTTATGTGGACAAAATATATTAATTCAAGTGAGGAATCTGTAAATATGAATGTGCAGAGATGTGATAACAGGAGCTAATTTTACACTGAGGACAAGTCTTCTCTTTGAATTGAATGGTTTCTCTCTGTCATGAGCAAGAAGGTCCAACATCCACAGGCTTATAAAAATATTGAGTGATATCCTAGGGATAACCAAGTCTGACATCATGGTACACTTGATAGAATTTAAGGTTGCGATCTCCTTCCAGGCCCTTGAATGTTGTACAATAACCCACAGTAACCATGCATGTAGACAGCCCTAAACAGGCTGCTAGTTCCTGAGTATCTAAATTGGTAACAATTTGTGAATGAATCACCATGCCCTCCACAGAACTTGGCAACTGGATCAGCACTCCTGCATCTGTCATTGTACACAATTTGCATATTGTGGAAGTGAAGCACTTTGCAATCTCTGAAGCCCAGCTCATTATGGCATGATGAGCTCATAGCCATGTGCTTCCCATCTTTAGTTCTAATTTCAGGGCAGCCGCAGTTAAAACCTAAGGACATGGCTTAAGGATAATGACTGGCTAATTTATTTTTACTTTAGTAAACCTAAAATATTGAATTAAGTACAACTAACTAGAGTGGAAAGAGAACACACAAAAGGTTGCCCTCCTTAATATCAGTTTTTACTAGAAAAAAAAATATGTGAGTTACTTTAAGTAAGACAAGTGCCGAAAATGGCTACTAAAATTTAAACTACCTCCAGAATTTATATTTAGTTTCGATAAGACACTTTTTAACAATCATAAATTCATGAGAACCATGTGTTCAAACTGTGTTTCTAAAATATGACAGCAATCTTATTTATTCTATTCTTTATAGTTTGATTTTGTTATTTAAAAACAAGAATAAATAAGCATATGAGAGGTAAGGTCTTTTTTTGAAAAACTGTTTATCATGTATATTTAAAATTAGAATTAAGAGAAAATTTAGATGTGTGCCATGGTGAGGTATCCATTACATAGATTTCAAGACATACAGACAGAAGAGCACATATGGTGCCCATTACTACTAGAATCCTAGATGCATTGACAATGTTTAAAAATTCCTCCTAGAACCAAAGATTCTGGATTCACTATTCAGCTCCCCTACAAACTTACTTACTAGTTACCTCACTTTTTTCTTACAAATAATAATTTTGAGAATTAGAACTTTGGACTTAACAGGTTTTTTATGAATACATTTTTGAAATATGCTATTTCAAACTAATTCTGAGAAAAGACTACTAATGAAGGATGCTTATAGTATTTTTACAGCATGGGGAAATAAAGCAAGATAAATATAAACAGAATATATCTTCTGAGGGCTTATAAAATATTTGACTGAAAAAAAAATCATGTTGTCAATTAATTTTGTGTTTTCACATATCCACAAATGTAGTTCGGTGTATTTTAAAGTCAATGAAAACATCATTGATGTACAGGCACAGATTTAAATTACCATGTGTTGCTTATTCATGCAAATACTTTCATGCTTTGAAAAAGAAAAAAAAATGTATGTATGCACAAACATACATAAAAGGTATACTTTTTGCAAATGCTTTAAAATAAAGAAAATTTAATTTCACAATGAAGTAAAATTTTTACTTAAATCAATTTGATTTTTTAAACTGCCTATCTATTATTCATTTCCTCACACTGATTTTTGTTCTGCTTAAATATAGCCTAATTGCCTTGACCAGGATAAAGTCAATTTTGTGCCTTTGGATTAACTTTGCTGGACTTCTGTATCTCCATCAGGAGTCTGAACATGTTACTCAAACTCTCTCATCTTTAATTACAGGGTTATTTATAACCTCAGAGGGGTTAATTACAGAATCTTCTTTATAGAGTTATTGTGGAAATTAAATGAGATCATCTATTTAAAGCATTTAACACAGTTTCTAGCACATAGTACATGTTCAAAAATTATTAATGTACTAATGTAGTATTTTCACTTTAGGTTTATAAGAACATAAACTAAATTATAGGAAGAATAAATTGGCCGACATAACAGGAAGCCCACTGATAGGCCTCCTTTGGACCTGCCTAAGATAAAAATGTTTAAAAATGTCATTGGCACTTTCTTCCATCTCTCAGATATGCTTTCCTCTATTGGCTCTATTCTCTTATTGGGTTTTGATGGGATAGGAAAATGTTGGTATTTACAATTTATAGTTACAGAGGAAAAGAAAAGATCATTCCTTGTAGTTCTGGCAACAGCTTCAGAAGGACTCTTGTCCAGCAAATCTTGTCCAGGGAGAAGGAGCAGTTCCGGGGGCATTAAATGGATCCCTATGGGGGATGGTGTGGCAGGTTATTTCTGCTTTGAAACTATGGGCTAAGCAGGATTATTACAAAATAATTGTGAAGTCATTCTTTCAAGAAAAGAAGACATACTTAGAAGATAAAAAGACATGTCTGCTACAGTTACAACTTATTACTATAATGATTATTTTAGTAATAAACTCACTCAAAAGTCTCCTATTAAACTTTTCTTCCAGCATTATATTTTCTATTACTCTTTTATAAATTCTTATTTTCTCCAAGAATCTCTCCTACTTTGCAGCTTACACTGCTTAGTTATAAACATCAAATATACTTTTATCTAAATAGGTAAATGATACCAGAAGTTAAGCCACGCTTGGCCAGGCAGTGGTGCACTGGATAGAGCATGGGACTGGGATGCAGAGGACCCAGGTTCAAAATCCCCAGGTTGCTGGCTTAAATATGGGCTCATCTGGCTTGAGCGTGGGGGTCGCTGGCTTGAGCATGGGATCACAGATATGACCCCATGGTCACTGGCTTGAAGACCAAGGTTGATGGCTTGAGCAAGGGTCACTCACTCTGCTGAAGCCCCCTAGTGATGGCACATATGAGAAAGCAATCAATGAACAACTAAGGAGCCGCAACGAAGAGTTGATACTTCTTGTCTTTCTCCCTTCCTGTCTGTCCTGAGCTGTCCCTCAATCTGTCTCTGTCTCTGTCTCTGTCACACACACACACACACACACACACACACACACACACACACACACACAAAGTTAACCCAAAACAGTCGGTAGTTTACATATTTGTTCAAGATTATCTAAAAACTACAATGGATATCTAAGCCTACTTGGAATTATTTTTAAGAAATGATAATCATGGAAAGACTAAATTTATTCAAATATCTAATTCAACATTTAAACTTGGGATAAAGGTTACTGTTGATGATTCAAAAATAAGGTGGTACAGACCTTAAAAGCCTGGGTAAAAAGGCTGCTCTCCTCTTTGTGACCTGACTCCTAGATACATCTGCCAAAAAGGAATGTGTTTCAGTTAAGAAGTAGAATATGCAGTTTAAATGTGAAGCAAAGCATTTTTCTTATCCCCTTCCTTATCCAACAGAATCTCAGTTAAGAATAAAGAACAGAACCCTGGCCAGATATCTCAGTTGGCTAGAGCATCATCCTGAAGCACAGAGGTTGCTGGTTCAATCCTTGGTCAGGGCACATACAGAAACAGCTTGAAGTTTCTCCCCTTCCCCTTCACCTCTTGCTCAAATCAATAAATAACATTTTTTAAAAAGGGATTAAGATCAGGGACTATTTTTTAAGGTTATTTATGGATATTTTCAGCTAGGGCAATATTCACTGTATCCACATGAAAACCAAATAATAGAAGAGTGGAATGTTACGACCTTGGTGTTGAGATGGCATTTTAATGGAAGACACAAATGTAATATATAATGTGGTAATTTAAAACAAAAAGAGATTTCTTTTTTAACTTTATGTATGTGGTCATAATTTTTAAATAATCTTTTAATTTTGAAATACTTTTGTATTTATAGAAAAATGCTAACATAATATAAAGGGCTCCCATATGCCCTACATTCAATATTCCCTTTTATTAGCATCTTACATTTAGTTCGGTACATTTACCACAAAAATAAACCCATAATGATACATCAATACTAATTAAATGTCATGCCTTATTCAGAATTGCTTCCTTTTCACTAATATCTTTTTTGTTGTTGTTGTTCCAGGATCCCATCTGGGCAACCACATAACACTTAGTTAACTTGTCTCTTTAGGGTCTCTTGGCCATAATATTTTCTCAGACCTGCCTTGTTTTTGATGACCAGCCCCATGTCATATGTCAAAATATTTCAATTAAAAACATTTTTTCAGGAGTTCTGTCCAAGCATTTTGTAGAAAGCCCTTAGTTGGAGTTTATTTGATGTTTTTCTCATGATTAGACAAGCATTATGACTTTCAGAGAGGATGGCCGTAGAGGGGAAATGTCTATATTTTTCTTGAAATAAGGATGAAAGGAATGACTTCTGATAGTCTTTAAATGTCAGAGCTGAAAAAGAAATCAAGACTTTTTAAAGTGAATTCTAAGGCACTGACATGACTTGTATTAGGACTGCTTCAGTACACAGTACAGATGTGTATACCTAAGAGAATTACAGCATTTTTCAGATTTAGAGCTCACAAGTTTTGTTCTCAGAATGGACAGTTGGCTCACTGACTGAACACACATGAAGAATTGTAATGGCGGGAAAATATTTTCTACTTGGAAGGGAATTACTTAATTCAATATAAAGCAAAAATTCTCAAAGAAAATATCAAATAGGAAAAAGTAAAATTATCATCAACTATTCTCTATAAAGTATTTGAAACATTTCTGGATAATGTAGAAAAATGCCTCATATAAGGACAACTGCCTTTTAAATATTTTTGTTGTATCTATTTTTATGAGGCTGTTGTTTAGATATCTACAGTAGTGTGATTATTAACAATTAACCTTTTTCTGAAGTCAAGAATATCTTACTGATAGGCTTTTCCAAGTAATGCCATTCTATTTTGCCCTAAATTCAGTAAATATCCAATTTAAGAAAAACAAAGTAAAATTTTTAATAAGATAAAATATTTTCCAAAGCTAAATAGAAGAGAAAACCTTTACCATGTGCCTTTATAAAAAACTGTGATAAGATGTATGTTATTTTTGCTTTTAAAAAAACTTCCTTAGAAGTAAATTACCTATTGGACTATTTTTTGCTTGGGGGAATCAAGGATGCTCCAAATTACAAGTAAGTTGAGTCCTATAATCTTGAAACTCAAATTTCTAAACACTAAATTGAAAACTACATACTCAAATTATTAATCATCAAAACTTAACCTCTGTGTACAAAACTATGAGTCATTTATAGCAGAATGAAATATCATGGAAAAAGGAAAATAGAAACTTTAGGCATGTATTTGAAAAGTAAAATTATATCATATATTTCTAAAGATAGTGGAATAAAGCCATTTTCAACTATTTTTCATGAAATCTTCCCAAATGGAGAAAAAAATAGAGAAAAAATAAATGTTTCCAATGAACCAAGATATGTTGCAGAGTTGATTCTCATTATTGGTGGAACTTATGTTCTATCAAGTTATCATAAAAACTGAGTTAGTGAATTCTAAACCATTGCTTCTAGGAGAAATACAGGTTTACATTCCTGTGAGCTTATGGCCACAATATTTTCATTATCAATAAACACATATCTTTGTTTTATGCATATTTCCCTTTAAAGACATATACATCTCTCTCTCTCTCTCTCTCTCTCTCTCTATATATATATATATATATATATATATATATATATATATATATATATATACACACACACACGTTAAACTCACAACCAACGGCACTAGAACTCGTGCTGGAATGAAGTTCATCTAATACGTATATTTGGTCCATAAGGCACACCATAGCTTCCTATACTTAGGAAAAAAAGATAGCAGTTCAATATTATGCTATGAGGCCATTTAAAAAAGTACAGTCATCAACAAAAAGCAAAAATGTGGAATTAAAGAGACTTCACAAGGGACACTTGTATACAGCATATCAGAGATGGAACAAAGATGAGTATTGCCTTCTTTGACTTCAGCTAGGAACATGCACATTGGGCAAAGTTCAAATTTTTATCACTCTGTGCATATCTGTGAATGCCCATGAAAGCACCATGCGTATTAGTTTTGAGGTTACAAGTGAATCTTATCAAGCAAGCAATTTCTCAAATACAGAATATGCAAATAATGTACGTCACATAAAGGCAGTAAAATTGAGACCCAAATATGTGTGGAGGTGGATGAATTAAATAAGCTGGACATCATTAAAATTGAAAATTTTCTTTCTGCCAACAATACTGTCAAGAGAAAAAGACAAACTGTGTACCAGGAGAAAAATATTTGCAAAGATATTCTCATAAAAGATTGTTCTCTCTAAAGCACAAAGAACTCAAACTCATAATAAGAAAATTATAACCCAATTAAAAATAGGCAAAACATCTTAACAGACCAATATGGCCAATAAGCATATGGAAAGGTCCTCAGTATCATCTGTAATTAGGGAGTTGCAAATTAAAACAATACTGAGATGACATTATATGCCTGTTAGAATGGCAACAACAACAAAAATCCAAAACACTGACAACACAAAGTGCTGGCTTAGGAAGTGGAGCAACAGGAATGCTCATACATTCACGGTGGAAATGCAAATTAGTACAGCCACTTCGGAAGACAGTTTGGCAGTTTCTTACAAAACTAAACATACTCTTACCATATGGTCCAGCAATCATATCCCTTGGTATTTATCCAATGTAGCTGAAAGCTTATGTTCACACTAAAACCTGCACAGATATAGCAGCTTTATTCATAATTGGCAAAACTTGGAAGAAACCACGATATTCTTTAGGAGATGAATGAATAAATAAATTGTAGTAGAATGCACATTATTGCGCACAAAGAAGAAATGAGCTATCAAGCCATGAAAAGACATGGAGGAAACTTAAATGCATATTACCATTTTAGGGGGGGGAGGCTACATGCCTTATTATTACAACTTCAAGATATTTTAGGGGAAAACAAAACTAGGTAGACAATAAAAAGATCAATGATTGCTAGGGGCTTGGAGTGAGGAAGAACAAATAGATAAGAGCACAGGCAATTTTTAGGACAGTGAAAATACTCTGTATGATACCCTAATAATAAATGCATGATATTTTACATTTTCCTAAATCCAGAGAATGCACTATTCCAAGAGTGAACCCTAAGGTAAATTATATGGACTTTGAATGATTATTATTGGTCAATGAAAGTTAATCAATTATAACAAATGTACTACTTTTGTGGGGGATGCTGATAATGGGGGAGGCCATACATGCGTGGAAGGAATCTCTGTACCTTTCCCTCAACTGTGCTATGAACCTGAAACTGTTTTTTTTATTTTATTAAAGAAACAATTGGTATTTTCAGATATATTTGAGAAGAATTCTCATCTAGATAAGAAATAAAGGAATAATCAGAGAAAAAGACAGGTTACTTAGGATTAATAATATCATTTTAAAACTATTAAAAGTGTTACAGAGGAAAATTAGTGATTTGCCAAGTAATGAGAAGAGATAAAAAATAAGAGAAACAGGAGATAATTGAAACAACAAAGGTTTATACAAATAAAAATATATTATTTGTATACAGATCACTGACATAAGTGTAAGAACTCTCTAAATTTCCCAAAGTGAAGCATAAGTAGGAATCTTTGTTGGCAAGAAAACACCAAAGCTTGCTTTTAGCTTGAGTGTGCTAATGAAATCCTGGATAATTTGAATTTGTGAACTAGGCATTATGGTAAAAATGTAAAATCTAGGACATGTACATGATGAGTAATACAATGGAAATTCTTGCATGAAAATGTAATCCCAAACTATGAATGTGTAGTAAACCCTGTTGTAGAGAAGGAAGCCAGAAGCAAACTTACTCAACTTATTTTAGGCAATGGGTAGACATCTAAAAACAAACAAAAAGAGAAGTATAAAACCCTTATTTGATGATTCTGGAAAGAAATAACAGATTCAAGAAGGTTCTGCTTTGATTTCAGGACTTAAACACACTAATTATTAAAGTCTTTCTGATGGAGTAAATATTAAATTTTTCATTCCAGTGATTGAAGATGCATACTGTTCTCAAGTGCCTTCGGTATATTCATCAGATTGGATCACATAGAAAAGTTCAATATATATTATGTATAAATAATGCAAATAATATACTTAGTTATCAATTAAATATATTATAAATCCATATTTTTAAAAAAGATAATATCTGGATATACAAAAGTTTAATACTGCAGTTTAGATTCTACAGGATACAATTAATGCAGTGATACAATAGTCACACCCTTAAATATTCATATTAATATAAAAAGATGAAAATACATGAATCAAATATTCCATTTAATAAGCTAAAAAAATAGAATGAAAGAGAGGAGGAGGAATTAAATAATAGGAATTACAGTAAAAACAAATGCATTAAAAAACAGAAAAGTAGTACAAGTACACATAAATAAAAGTCTTAATTCTGTGAAAAACCGATGAAATTGATATCCTCAGCAAAACTAACCAAGGGTCCTGGCCAGGCAGCTTAGCTGATTGGAGCGTCATCCTGATACATCTAGGTTGTGGGTTCAATCTCCAGTTAGGGCATATACAAGAGTCAACCAATGAATTAATAATTAAGTGGAACAACAAATGAATGCTTTTCAACTGTCTCCCTTTCTCCTCCATTTCCCTATCGCTCTAAAATCAATCAATTAACTAAAATAAAAATATAAAAGGAAAACGTCTAAATGTTTATTTGATGTTTTAATTTCTTTTATTGTGGTAAGAACACAAAATGAGATTTACCTTCTTAACAAACTTTTATATGTACAACACAGTGTTGTTAACTGTAAGCACTATGTTGTACACCAAATCTCTAGAACTCACTCCTCTTGCATAACTGAAACTTTATACCAGGGGTTGAGAACCTATGGCTCATGAGCCAGATGTGGCTCTTTTGATGGCTACATCTGGCTCGCAGACAAATCTTTAATAAAAATAATAATGTTAAAAATATAAAACATTCTCATGTATTACAATTCATTCATTTCCTACCACTCAAGTTCATGGTTGCAGGTGGCTGGAGCCAACAGCTGTCCTCCGGGACAACCCCAAATTTTTATTGGATAATGCCTTACGTACACGGGTCATTGTTGAGGTCAGGAAGTAAACTTCCCTCCTTTTAATCAAGTAGTCAGCTAGCTAATTGCAGAAACCCTTTTGACGAAGAAGATGGCTTTAAAAAAATGAGGAGTACTGTACTTTTCAGCAGGAATGGACAGAGGAATTCACCTTTGTGGGGAGAGCAGGTTCTGCAGTGTGTCTAATATGAAATGATAAAATTGCACCTACGAAATGGTCAAATATAAAGCAGCACTTCGACACAAGCCATACTACATTTGCATCGAAATATGCAGTGGGGGACAGCAGGAAGAAACCATGTCAAGAGCTACTGTGCAGAGTGCAAGCTAGTCAGCAGCAACTCCATGCATGTTTGGACCCAGAAAGGTGACTGGAATTCAACTAGCTTTGCTGGTACTTTAGCAATTGTGAGAAACAAAAAGCCATTCACAGATGAGGAATATGCCAAAACATTCATGCTTGATGTTGCCAATGAACTTTTTGATGACTTTTAGGATAAAGACAAGATAATCAAATGAATAAAAGACATGCCTCTGTCGGCAAGAACTGTTCATGATCATAATATCATGATGGCAAATCAAATTGAGGCAACACAAGTGAAGGACATAAATGCAGCACCATTCTTTTCTCTCGCTTTGGATGAGTCAACAGACGTAAGCCATTTATCCCAGTTCAGAGTGATTGCAAGGTATGCTGTTGATGACACACTACATGAGGAAAGTGTTGCTGTTCTGCCTATGAAAGAGAGAACAAGAGGTGAGGATTTATTCAAGTCTTTCACTGAGTTCGCTAAAGGAAAAAAATCTACCCATGGATAAACTTATTTTGGTGTGTACTGATGTGCTCCGTGCATGTTGGGGAAAAACAGAGGATTCGTAGTGCTTCTTCGTGAACATGAAAAGAGACCCATTCTAAGTTTTCACCACATCCTTCATCAGGAGGCGCTTTGCGCTCAGATGTGTGGCGAGCAGCTTGGTGAGGTGATGTCGCTGGTCATTTGGGTGGTCAACATTACTGTTACCCAAGCTTTAAATGATTATCAGTTTAAAACACTGCTGTATGAAGTTGGGAATAATTATCCTGGTCTGCTTCCGCACAGAAATGTGCATTGGTTGTCAAAAGGGAAGGTGCTTAGCTGTTTCCCGGCTTGTCTGAGCAAAATCCGGACTTTTCTTGAAATGAAAAACGTCAAGCATCCTGAGCTTGCTAACACTAAGTGGCTCCTGAAGTTCTACTATCTCATGAACATGACTGAACATCTGAACCAACTCAATGTGAAAATGCAAGGTGTTGGACATACAGTCTTAACCCTTCAACAAACAGTGTTTGCATTTGAAAACAAGCTGGAACTCTTCATTGCCAACATTGAAACAGGTCATTTACTACACTTTGAAAAACTGGGAGAGTTTAAAGATGCATGCACAGCAAGTAACGTTGCTCAACATCTTGATCTCCAGCAGCTACTGGGCTTCACATCTAATCTCCTGTAGTCATTCAAAGTGTGCTTTGGAGCATTTAGTGAGCACACTGGTCTTTTTAAGTTCATCACCCATCCACACGATTGTGCAGTGGACAGCGCCAACCTGAGTTACATCCCCGGTGTCTCCGTCAGAGATTTTGAGCTACAAGCTACTGACCTGAAGGCCTCAGACATGTGGGTGAATCAGTTCAAGTTACTGAATGAAGATTTGGGAAGACTTGCACAACAGCAATCAGAGTTGGCGAGCAATCACAAGTGGGGGAAATAAAAAAATCTTCAACCTGCAGACCAGCTGATTGTCAAAACTTGGAACGCGCTTCCTGTCACATAACACACACTGCAGCATGTGAGTATTGCTGTACTGACAATGTTTGGCTATATCTATGCATGTGAGCAGTCCTTCTCACATCTAAAGAATGTTAAGACCAACCTATGATCACATTTAATGGATGGAAGTCTCAATGCCTGCATGAAGCTTAACCTCACCACGTATCAACCAGACTACAAAGCCATCAGCAAAACCATGCAGTACCAGAAGTCGCATTAATGGTAAGAAGTACTTTATTCATCATTGGTTAGCAACAGCATAACAATGTTATTAAAAAGAATTCAGATTTATTGTACTTTAAATGTGTTGGTCTTACATAAAATGCACACATTTACTTGTGTTTAGTGTTAAACATATTGTATGGCTCTCATGGAATTACATTTTAAAATATGTGGTGTTCATGGCTTTCTCAGCCAAAAAGGTTTCCAATCCCTGCTTTACACTGTTGTTTTTGTTTGTTTGTTTATATTTTTGAGACAGAGAGACAGAGAGGAAAGGAGAGAGATGAGGAACATCAACTCATAGTTGCAGAACCTTCATTGTTCATTGATTACTTCTTATATGTGCCTTGAATGGAGGGCTCCAGTTGAACCAGTGACCTTGGGCTCAAGCCAGAGACTTTGGGATCAAGGTGATGATCCTGTGCTCTAACTAGTAACCCTGTACTCAAGCCAGTGAGCCTGTGTTCAAGCTGGCATGCTTGGAGTTTCAATCTTGGGACCTCAGCATCTCAGGTTGACACTCTATCCACTGCACCACCATTGGTCAGGCGACACTTTATCCAAGGGTCGGAAACCTATGGCTCGTGAGGCAGATGTGGCTCTTTTGATGGCTGCATCTGGCTTGCAGACAAATTTTTAAGAAGAAAAATGTTAAAAATATAAAACATTCTCATGTATTACAATTCATTCATTTCCTACCGCTCATGTTCATGGTTGCAAGTGGCTGGAGCCAATCACAGCTGTCCTCCGGGACAACACCAAATTTTTATTGGATAATGCGTAACGTACACAGATCATTGTATGGCTCTCACGGAATTATATTTTAAAATATGTGGCGTTCATGGCTCTCTCAGCCAAAAAGGTTCCCGACCCCTGCTTTATACCTTTTGGATAGCAACACCCCATTTCTCCCCAGACCTCTGTAAGCTTCTTTCCAGTGGTTCCACAGATCTGGGGAGTTTCCTCCCATTCATGCACTTGCCTGTCCACAGCTGAGGACTCCAGTAGAACCCTCGATAATTATCTTGGGCTCTTCACTATCACTGAACTATCACTGAAGCTTACAGAAGTCCAGAAAAATTTGTGTTTCTCAAAAATAAAGAGAAAAAATGTTGTATAATAAAAATCTAGAACACCAGGAGGGATACGTTCTCTATAGTAGTTTAAGTTGGATGGTTGATTTTATATATAATACATTATATGTGATATATATTCTTTGATTTTATAATCAAATAAATTCATTTTTAGTTGATTATATTTATCAACAGGGGTTTTTGTAGCAGAATTTGACAATTAGGACACATGAATGCCATTTCATTAATCTAATGCCAAATAAATAAATAAGACTGTAACTTTTCTTTGCAACACTGTAATTCTAGGCAAATCATTAAAGAAGGAAGAGAATCTTAAGCAAAACAGCTTAGACTGTAATTGTCTCCAATTATTTTTTTTCAGTCTCTACTTCATTAATTTTTGGGAACAAGTGATTTCATATTGAAAGATATTTCCTTTAATCTGCCCCTGCATTACCTGTCTCTAATATCTCCATATTCTAAGGGTGGGAAGAAGATCAGCAGTAAAAACAACAGATGGAGGGACCCATTCCTTGGTTAATGATACTGCTGTAATTCTGTGGATTTGATTGAGGCTATCAGTCAACAGCTTATAGATACTTTCAGATTAAAAATATTTTCAAGTCCCTGGCCAGTTGGCTCAGTGGGGGAGCATTGGCCTGGCATGTGGATGTCCCGGGTTTAATTTCTTGGTCAGTGCACACAGGAGATGGGATGATCTGTTTCTCCACCCCTCTCCCTCCTCCTTCTCTCTCTTTCTCTTTCTTCCCCTGCCACAGCCATGGCTAGATTGGTTCAAGTGAGTTCGCCCTAAGTGCGAGGATGGCTCCATGGCCTCCACCTTAGGTGCTAAAAATATATTGGTTGCCGAGCAACAGAGCAACGGACCCAGATGGGCAGAGCATCGCCAGGTAAGGGACTTGCCAGGTGGATCCTGGTGGAGGGGTATGTGAAAGTCTGTCTCTCTGCCCTCCCCTGCTCTCACTTACTTAAATATATATATGTATTTTCAATGCCTAATTTATTGAATGTCAATTTTCCATTTTTAATTTAAAAATATGAAGGGATACTTGCTTTTGTCTTTTTTTAAACTCAAAGCTTCATTAAGTAGCACATCACATATCAGGATGCCATCATTCCAGTAATGGTGTATCACTCTATCTTTCAGTTTGAGCAGGCAAAGACAATTTCTACTATATTCTTCTTAGCCATTCTTCTTTTATCCTTCACATGAGAATTGCTTGAGAAAAGTATTTTATAGACTATTTTTTATTTGCCTGAAAAATTAACAAATATAAAAACCAAATATGGAAAGAAATATCTGTAATAGTTTAAATGAACAATTATACCAGAATATGGTTTTACCCACGTTTTAGAAATCCTATTTAATCAAGTGTTCAAAGTTCTCACAAGTTTGGGCATTTTGCACTCGAGAAGACAAATCCTAAATGATAACTTCTTCATTTCAAGCTGGATCCCTGGAAAATCACAAAAGATCTTTCACCTTATAAAAAGAAAATGGGCTAGTCCCTGGCTGGTTGGCTCACAGGTAGAGCGCCGGCCTGGCATGCAGAGGTCCTGGGTTCGATTCCCGGCCAGGGCACACAGGAGAAGCGCCCATCTGCTTCTCCACCCCTCCCCCTCTCCTTCCTCTCTGTCTTTCTCTTCCCTTCCCGCAGCTGGGGTTCCATTGGAGCAAAGATGGCCTGGGCGCTGGGGATGGCTCCTTGGCCTCTGCCCCAGGCGCTAGAGTGGCTCTGGTTGCGACAGAGCGACGCCTGGAGGGGCAGAGCATCGCCCCCTGGTGGGCAGAGCGTTGCCCCCTGGTGGGCGTGCCGGGAGGATCCCGCTCGGGCGCATGCGGGAGTCTGACTGTCTCTCCCAGTTTCAAGCTTAAAAAAAAAAAGAAAGAAAAAGAAAAAAAAAAAGAAAATGGGCTAGAAATAATTACATTTACTTGTACATTATGAATAGCATGGGAAATGTGATCAAATAAGAAGGAATTCTAAACCTTCCCTAGCTTAAATTTGTATGGGGAAAATGTTCCTAATATAAATATTTCAGAAATTATATGATATCCTTAGAGATTTGTCAATGCCCTTGCAGTCCACGGTATTTCCTGGTGCTTTTTTGCCTGATATTAGACAACAAAAGTATAATGCAATTGGTCATTTTCTCAATCACAAAGTAAGTTATTTTCATCACAAATTCATTTATTTTTTAAATGGTGTATGACAGAGAAATAACCAAATTTCCTTATCAATTACATTTATTTTTGTAATTAAGATTCATCATATATTTAACTATGACTATTTTAAGTCTTTTGTCATCCACAGTTTTCTGTTCTAACCTAGGATCCAAGGAAGTGATTTGCCATCAAGCTAGAAAGCTTGTCCTCTTCATAAAGGGCTGTGTGGGACCCATGGAAAGGACTATGCCAAGAACTCTGCAGCACAGGCTTCTGACAGCCTTGCTTAAATAACTCTGAAGCCAAACAACTGGACTGAGACAGGATTTCCAGAACTCTAGTGGAGAAGCTGATAAGTTCATGAGATCAGGCCAAACAAAAATTAGTTGCAAAGGATTCAATAAAATTATGAAGAATGATTATGAGTTTTGTATGGAATATCAATGATGCTTTAATGTCCTATTTTCTGAATATAAAGAACATTTTTTTTGCCTTAAGCTAGCTGTAACTTATAACAATTTAGATTATAATTTTATAAACACAGATGAAATAGTAATTTTTCTCCTGGTCTGATCTCTCCAGAATTCAGAATCTCCTATTGAATACTCTTATGTTCATGGCAAAATAGTTGTTTGCATGGGTTTAATAAGAATCTGTTCTCCTTGTTAACAGAACATAATTGGAAGCATTGGTTATATAACTAAGGTTTTGGCTGGAATGTCATATTTGGGAATAATGCTCATAGAATTGGATATGATCAGATACATTTAAAGAGTTAAGAGTGACATTTTGAAACCAATCCTATAGAACCCTCTTTTTTATTTTTTTAAATATTTTTAAAATTTATTGATTTTAGAGGATAGAGAGAAAGAAAGGCAGGGTGCAAGGAGGAGCAGGATGTACCAACTTGTTGCTTCTCATATATGCCTTGACCAGGCAAGTCTGGGGTCTCGAACTGGCATTCCAGGCTGACGCTTTATCCACTGCGCCAATGCAGATCAGGATAAAGCCAGCTTCACAGGATCCTCAGCTTTCCAGTGAGTAGTAGGGGAGGTCTCTTACTGGCAGGTCCAAGGACCTTAATTTATTTGGGGAACTTAGAGAAGAGAGGAATTTACCCAATTTAATTGGTGCTGCAGGTAAAGTCTAGCTCTCAAGAAGTGTTCAAAAGTCCAATCTAAAGTTCCCTATAACAAATTTCAGCAAAGCAAAATTTTATAGGTCTGTTTAGTATTCTTGCTGCACCTATATAAATAATAAGACCAAATCTAATGAGACAGACATATTTGTGATCAAGAATAATATTTCTTTGAGATTATCTTTGATGAAAAGGGGCATGACCGTAGAGAGAAATTTTATGTTTCAATTGCAAACTATAACACTATCGTGGGTTATCATATCCTGGCCCCGTTCATTTTCTCTGAGCTAGTTTGTACCGCTATTGTAAACTGTATTGTTTTATTGCCTACCTGAAAATTGGACTAGATCCTGTCACCTTGAGCACATTGTCAGCCCTTAGCAAATTTTCAATTTTTACCGTTTACTTCAATATCTCGCTATAACTCTCCAAACTACTTGGCCAATTTTTCTCCTTCCCTACTGAGTTGGCATCACTGGGAACTAAAAACTAGTTGTTTGGATCCTTTAAGAGAATCTATATTGCCTTGAAATTGGCCCATTCTCCCAGGAGCAGAAGACCTGAAAGTTAATGCCTGATGACTTGACATACACATGAAAGGACTCACCCCACAGTTGACTACATGTGGGCTGGATTTCTTCCTGGACAAGCAGTGGTGGGACTCAAATAATTTAACATCTGGTTCTCTGCCTTAATGACTGTTTTAAGTATAAAAATGATATACCAAAAGGTAGTTTATTATTTTATGCATTTAATGCTTAAATAAGAATAAAAGAGGTACACAAAACTAGATTATGTTATAAAAAAGAGTTTTACAACAGCAATGAAAAATATTAAATAATACCTAACAAAAAAACAATAAAACTATTATTTAAGATATTTCCATATTATTTCTTGATTGGTGTCCTCACTTGGAATTTTTTCACCTATGGATGGACTTAGAATCTGCTGTTGCACAGATGAATGTTAAAAAAGAGTAAGGAATGTAAATTTGTGATTTCCACATTGGGCAGCTGCCCAGGTGCCACCTTAGAGAGAACCCTGATTACAAGTGCCATTTTAACAACTAGTTCACTGAGCTCAACAAAAGATTAGGTATCGGTTCTGCTGAACCAATGCGAACCAGCTGAATCTCACCACTGTGGACAAGCTGTTTCTGGTCACTAAGCAAGTCTGATAAGAAGCTCAGATCATGTACGCTCTTATATGAGAGGTAACGAAGATGAGGCAACATCACCAAGAGCATTGTTATCTTAGCTCCAAAAACTCAATGAGCAGTGCTACATAATGAAATATTTGTGTCCACCGCCCTCTTAGATGGTTTAATGTGTTAATGTTTAATACAACATTTTATATTAACATTTCTCTTTTTCATTTTAAGTGTCCTTCTTTTAACATACCTGGCACTAAAACAACAGACCTTTACTATCATCCCCTTAACAGATAGCTCAACTGATTTTGCAGTGTCAATGCCCAGAACAGTCCTTAGTCCCCTTGTTTACCTGTGATAAGGACAAAGACCCTCTAAATTCCTTTTTATCATAAATAATTAGCTGAACCATTATCTCCCTGATTAATAGGAGCAAAGCATTTTCTTCTTTCCTCAGGCCCCTGAATTCTGATACATCCTCAGCCTGAGTCACTTCCTCCTTAATGGCTCCTCCAGGAAAGTAGGTTGGGCTCAGGGTAAAGCACTGTCAGGTCTGCTAACTGATCAAGCCAGACTTTGTTACTGATTTTATGCTGGCTTTCTAAGATACCTTTTTTTTCTTTCACTATTCTAGGTAACTGTTTTTGAAGTGTTTTTTTGTTTTTTCCTTTAGGTGAACATTTAGTAACAGAATATAATGATGGCTGCCAGGAGCTGGGGGTTGGGGGAATTGGGGAGCTGCTGGTCCATGCAATTAGAAGATGAATATATCCTGGAGATGTAATTCACAATACAGTGACTACAGTCAAGAATACTGTATTATACATTTCAGTGTTGTTAAGAGACTAGACCTTGAATGTTTCACATTTTCAATTTGAACGTTCATCTCTTCAGGTCACAGGAATTTTCTTATAAAATTATTATTGACTTTTTATCACATTTTATCTTTCTAGAATTATTGTGAATTTGATGTTTTTCCTACTCAACTGATCTTCCTTTGTCTTCTTCTGCTTACCTGGAGTTTTCTTTTTTCTTTCTTGCTCCTTTTTTATTTCCATTTTGGGATGTTTTCTTGAATTCTATCACTTACGACTGGTTTTTACTTTTTGAACCATTTTGCTTTTAAATTCAGTCTCACTTTTGATTTCTTATTACTTCATTTTAATCATTCCACATTTTTCTATAATTCATTGATTTTTAAAAATATTTCATAAAATACAATTTATTTCATTTTGTTGCTGTTTTAAAAATATCTTTGTTCCTTTAATCATCTTTTCCTCTTTTTCATTTTGCATTAGTTTCTTATTGGTTATTCTTTCTTTTATAGCCATCTTCCCTTAATGTCTAATAGTCCTAGGGGTCTATCCATATTAAGAATGACGCTGTTGATGAACTTTGCGTTGCTCTTAAGGACCAGAATACTTTGCTTCAGAAATTGAAATTTAGCCCTGGCTGGTGTCTCAGTGGTTAGAGCACAAGCTCGGCATATGGATTTCTCTAGTTCAATTTCTGGTGGGGTACACAGGAGAAGCAACTATCTGCTTCTCCCCTTCTCCCTCTTCCTGTCCTATAACCAGTGGCTCGATTGGTTCGGGCATGGCCTCAGGATAGCTCCATTGGAGCACATCAGCCTCAGGTGCTAAAAATATTATAGCTTGGTCCTCGAGCATCAGCCCCAGGTGGGGTTGTTGGGTAGATCCCGGTTGGGGTGCATGTGGGAGTCTGCCTCACTATTTCTCCTCCTCTCCTCCCAAAAAAAGAAAAGAAAGAAAAAAAAGGAAAGAAAAGAAAAGAAAAGAAATAAAGCGTCTTTATGACGGAAGAGTTCTAAATACCATATTGAGAAAGGGCATTTCATTGGGTTGCTGATTTGGTTCTCTTGAGCCCTTTATTTCAATTTCAAGTTTTCCTTTAAGATTTTTAGAGACTACATGGATTCAGATGACTTTGTGTCAAATTGAGGTAGGGTGGCAATTAGGGATCAATTAAACACTTCCATAGTGAGGAATTACATTTATCTCCATTAAAATCCTCATTCCTATTATGATCTTCCATCACACATGTGATATTCCAAGACCAATGGACCTCAGAAATTTTGCTGGTTAAGACATCTTTTTTCTCAATAGCAAATTCTACCTGAATTGCCAAGCTTTCTGCACCTGTTATAAGCTCCTTCTAATTGGTGTTCTATATTTCAGAAATCTTATGAGTTCTTTTATCCTCTATACCAGACTCCCATATTTCAAACCTTGTAGATTGTACTTCTCTTCGATTCTTCTAATATAATTTTATATGGTCTTTGAAGAAAGAGAATTTAAGTAAATGAGCTAACTTTGACATCTTGCTTCTCCATAAAATTGATTTAATTCCATATACACAACCATTATTCTTGACTATAAAAGAATAAGTCTCTCATTTCTCATAGTAAAGAGCAAAAAAGAAAAAAAGAAAGTAGTAAACATAAAATTTCAACAAGCATGTGCTACTAGTATTTCAATAAATATTTTTTAGATATTTTGTCTCTATATGCCTTTCTATGCTTCTCTTTAATATATTACTATCACTATATGTATTTACATACTATTTATGTACACACATTTATGTGTTTCATGCTTATATATCATACATTTAAAAATATAATGCCATACATATTTTTCATATACATGAAATCATTAAATTATAAAAGTAGGAAGATTAAAAATCAGTAATTTAATAGACTATCTCAAGAAGAAAATTTTAAAAAAGAAGAAACTCAAAAGCCAATAAGCCAAAGAAAAAGTGAAATAATAAAAATAGAGGTATCAATGACAGAAAAAATAAACAATTGTGTGACTCAACAGAGACAAAATACCGATCTTTGAAAAGAATAATTATATACATGTGCCTTCCCATGTTGCTTAACAATGTAAAAGAGAGAAAACAAACAAACAAAAAATAAGGAAGATAAAGAAGGAAAGAAAACAAAAAAATGTATCTATAGATACAGAAAGTATTTTAATATGTATGAGAGAATAAAATAATATGCCAGTAGCCAGATAAATTTAGGAATAATAAAACATACATATATATATTTTCTAATATATATATTACCTATTCGGTTGTGATTCAAGAGAAAATGTAGAAAACTTGATCAGTTATAAAAATTGAATACATTTTACCATTAATCAAAAATATAATTCTTAGTTCCAGAACACATCAAAGTCCTCCTGTCCGAAAGAATTATACAGGCTTGTTTTAAAAGTAAGTGTGCAATCTCAGTAAGTCAAACATTTGGCTGTGTGTAAGGTCATATAGCCATGCCAGGATTTCCAGCTTCAACTTTTCTATGCATTGACATTATTTCATGGAGTGCATATAAATGAGTTAAAGTTCTTCATCAAATGCAAAATAAACCAATCATATTTTATTTTGTCTGTTCAACACAACAGGTTTATTATATTTACATATATTATTTCACTTGCTATGTTTGGGATTTCTTTTCTCATATTATTTTTATATTTCCTTGCTATGCATTTGTGGTATGAGATTTAAACAAAACATAATGTAAATTTTTAACCTAGCACATTTCACTTTTTTGTTTCAGTCTGAAGGATTTTCAGAACCAATTCTGCAGTTCAACTTGAATATTCTAAGGATATATGATGTATATTTTTCTAGAGTAACTTTATTTCTGCTCTTTCATAGTATTTCCTTATTTAGATATACTTCCCATGTTGCATTAATAGACATTTATTTATTTAAATTTATATATATATATATGGATAGATAGAAGATAGATATATTTAATGTACCATTATTGTAAGCCACCATATATAGTACTTATAATAATAATAAAAAAGAGTAAAATGAAACTCAAAAGTCAGAAACCTAGACTCAGAGGAAACTTAGAAAAAAAATTTTTTAAGTAAGCACTTTTATATAGAAAATGTTTCTAATTACATTTTTAACCTACTTAGTCCAGAACCTTAGTAAATCACCTGACTTTTAATAGCAAACTTTTAAAAAATTATCTTATTTTTTTTACCTTTACTAAAAAGACTTTTTATAATCTATTGCTCAACAATTAGTGTGAAATGATGAATAACTTTTTCTGCAATTTTTGTCTAAATTAAAAAATGTAAACATTAAAAATTTTGTGTAAACATTATATATGTCTGTGTTTCTGCACATGTGCATTATTACAAGAGGTATTTTCACATAGTAAAAACAGTATTTTTATAATCTTATGACATTATGGTTTAGGCTTCAACTCTACATTTCCTTATTTTTACACTATTAAACTTGAGCGTATGCAATTGAATGAAATCATCCCAATTATTTGATACTCCCTTATTTTTAAAGAAAAATGCTTATAAAAATTACTACATACAGTAGGTTGCCAAGAAAAATCTAAGTTTTACTACTCCCTTTCTTGATTTATGTAGTATTATGCTTTTTATCATTTTCAATTATTTCAATAATGTCTTTGGCAGAGTGTTTTACTAAATAATACACGATTCACAGTGATAGAATGGATCCTGTAAGTGTGACTATATTCTCTGATGTGTTTTCTGATTAAGGATGTTTGACAAACTGTGTCTCAGCTATGGTGCAACCCACAGGCATTTCTGTTGTGAGAAGCAAATGACAACATCCCTAATGGTAAAAAGCAACATGGTGCCTGTGTTTCCCCGGCAGTAGAGCTTTTATCGCTAACACTCAGAGGTCACAGAAAATGACATCCCAATTCAGAATGTACAAATCCAGCTTTCTCAGGGAAGAACCCACAGTAAATATAGGCCAATATATGAAACACAATGGAGTAACATAAAAACTGCTGTTGGGCTCTGGAAAATTATATGTTATCTCCAGCTGTTAATTGTAGGTTGGTGTCTTTTGTTTTAATTCCAGAGATGTGCAGAAGTAGAACCCTTTATTAAGCTTATCCTGAATCAATCCATGAACATCCCAATTACATGTTGTTTCTTGGTAGGAAGTCAGCTTGAACTAAGTAAGGAACGCTTACCAGTAATGTGTCACAGGATATAAAAAGAGATGCATGCCAAAAGCATGATCTCCTGTGCTGCATGGATTATTCTCCTTAGTCTATTTCTTCACTAAATAAGCAACTGCCTTAATTACGTCATAAATATGAGTAAACTTTTTATCTATATTTTGAGTCTCACCAACTACTATTTTGTAATTTGAAGACTTCTTCCACTATTTCATTCTTATGATATAAGAAATAATTCCTTTTGGTGCCTTGATGAGCATTTTATTTTAAAGCATTTTAATTTCCATTGGCCACCTGGGGTCTAATTCACCAAGAAGCAAAATGAGTAACTTCCACTTCTGCTTTTAAAATATGTAAAAAATGTTTGTGCGAGTCAAAGAGGAGTACACGTTTGCCCCTCTACATGTTGTTTTTATCACCTGAAACATCAGGCATTTTAATGTGAAAACCTGTTGTAGTTTAAAATGTAAACATCGTTACCTATGGAATTGTTTGGTCCCATAAAACAAAACTAAACAAAACATGATGTTAATGTTAATGCATTTATGGATTTAAAGGATCGATAAAAATACTTGCCAGAGAAGTAAAATGAATACAGACTGACTCACTGAATAGATGAACTCAACAGTCTTTCCAAATAGTTTTCATGAATTTTACATAAAGATTAAATTTGACAAAATAAAATTATCTAAAAAATAAAGTAGAGACTATGGGGCCTGGCTGGTTAGCTCAGTCAGTTGGATCATGATTCTGAAACACCAAAGTTGCGGGTTCGATCCTGGGTCAGGGTACACACAGGAAGCAACCAATGGATGCACAACTAAGTGGAACAACGAACAAATGCTACTCTCTCTTTCTTTCTTCTTTTCTCTGCCTTTCTAAAATCAATCAATAAATGCTTTTTAAAAGAGAAAAAGAAATACTCTAAAATAGAGTCTATGAAGAAGCAGTTCATCAAGTTGATATAATAGTACCATAAACTCTATCTAATTGCTTGCTTCTGGTTTTTTCACATTTATTGAGTGTCATACATTTTATTTATGTTTGGAGCCTATTTATAAGCCTTACCAATTTAGTATTTTATATTTCTTAATTATTACAGAAATGTCCATATTTTATTGATATAGAATAGTAGGAATCTATATGCATTTCCCTAGAATTTGAATTTTTAATATATATATGAAATTGATTTCTCATCTAAGTTTACTGTGAAAGAAATTTCATGTATGCATCTATAAGAATGAGTCGACACTCGAACTCCAGGTGTGTAGGCTTCATTAGAGGAGAAAGACCTGCCAGGGCACTTCTCCAAAAGAAGGGCCCCAAAAACAGATTGAGGTAAAACTTTATAGGGTTGGGGATAGCCTCAAGCAAAGGTGTGCTGGTATGTTCAACTTTCTAGAATACTCCTCTTTGGGGTGATTGACCAGCTTCCTGGAATTCCTTTGTCCCAGGTGCGATTGTCCAGTAATTAAGGGTGGGGTCAGGCAGCCAAGTGGAACAACAAAAGGGCAGTTGTAATTTATGTATCTATCAGTATCCATACATGGTTTCACAATTTGATCATAAAAGGGAACTCAGTAAAGCTGAGGAGGCTACTATAAATGAGATATATGTTCTTTGTGCAAAGAAACAGATGAGATTATACTAATACAAGCTGAAACCAAAACTTTATCACATGCATACTTTTCCATTGGGAAATTGTGGGAGATGAGATCTTACAAACGTTATGTGATAAGAAGAATAAATCTTTCAGAGATAATATAGCTTATAGGCTTTCAAAGTAGTCAAATTAAATAGTATTTTCTGAGGCCTGTAACTACATTTCAAATGCACTGTCTTTTTTTTTTTTTTTTTTTCCCAAAGCCAGAACTGGATCACTGTCCTCATATTTCTTACCTGGGACTTCCTGCATTTGATCTGCAGTTTGCAGATCCAGAAATGAGCTTTCTTTGGTCTCTGTTAAATGACAACAAAGCCAAATCTTCATGTGTTCATTATTCTTCATTTTCTGCCTAAGAAAACAGATTTGAGCAGATTCTGGATGTAAGCGGATTCTTTTAATTTCTGAGATTTGCAATATCTGGGTCTTTTCTGAATAAAGAGACTGGAGTTCAAGCCACAGAAATGTTGATGTGAAACTTTATAACATTCAAAGGCTATTTAAAAACAATCTAATGAGGCTTAATCTAAAATAAGATAAAATGTCAGGATTCAATCAGGATTTAATTACTCTGTGCAGGTACGATAAAATGCCAAGTGGATAGAAAATTATATTTACTTTATATTTTAGCAGAAGACAGACAAGAGAGTTATATTTTTAGATATCATTCAGTTAGCTTCTGGTTCAGCATAACCAAAAAACGTTCCTAATATTCTGAACTTTTAGAAATGAGATCAGCTCTGTAATAAGTTTAAAATTACTAGAATTTATATATCCCAGCACCACCTGCATTACTGTACATGTGACTTCTGTTTGTAAATGGAATATGAACCCCTCCCACAATTAGGATTCTTGCAATGACATTCACTCATACATTTATTCATGGGAGAAACATTACTTAAGCAATTTGGAATGGGCCACATGCTGTGATAGACCTTAAAGAGACAGATGTGGATAGGACATAGTTCCTGATTTTCAAATGCTTAGGACTGAGGAGAGAGATAAACAAAGAGAGAGTCTCAGAAGAGTGTGAAAACCTCAGTTCAAGTAAGAACTAAATAGTAGAAAAGTACATGAGAAGGTAGGCAACCCAACTAGAATGGCTCAGAGAAAGTTTCTTTGAAGAGGTTATAGAAGTTACTGGGCAAATGTGATTGTGAAATTTGTATTTTTTGAGTTTGCTTACTTTTAGTGTTAAACAATGGCATTGGGCAGCGTCAGGTATGTGATCTGTGAAATTTCAAATTATGTTCCTGCTTGGGAAGGGCCATTGTCTTGCTAATGTTTTCTGTACAAGAGGTTTTTGCACCAGAAAGTTTTGAAAAGAGGAGGAAGGGGAGAGAAGGGAGGAGGCCATGATTCTCCAGAATGAGAGCAGAGAGAATGGAGTGTGCTGAAGAAGCCAGTTTGTGCAGAAAATTTGAAGACAGAGATGAGGAACAGCATTCGTGAGCTCCAATGAGACTGGTGGGGCCTTTGATTCTAGGAGAAACCACCAGAGATTTGCCTGGTTGTGGAACCAGAGAATCTGTCAGTGGTTTTGCAAGCCCTGAGTGAAAGGGAAGTGTTTTTTCCCTGTGTGATTGCTCGTGAGCCAGAGTGAGACTTGAATAAAGGAATGGCCCACCATTTTTTGGCTCCACTGTTTCTTTACCGCCAGTCTGAATTTAATGGGAACCTGCATGTGAATAGTACGATGGTGGTGAATAGTGGCTGTACAGAAGGTCAAATAATAGTTAATTACACAAACAGTAAAAGATGCTACAGAGCAAATACAGTGTGTCCGTAAAGTCATGGTGCAGTTTTGACCGGTCACAGGAAAGCAACAAAAGACGATAGAAATGTGAAATCTGTACCAAATAAAAGGAAAACCCTCCCAGTTTCTGTAGGATGATGTGGCAGCATGTGCGCATGTGCAGAGGATGATGTAACACCGTGTATACAGTGGAGCAGCCCACGGCCATGCCAGTCAAGAGGTGGACGGTACAGAAGAAAGTTCAGTGTGTTCTGTGGCTTGCTAAATTTGAATCCATGACCAAAGTGCAACGTAAATATCGGCATGTTTATGACGAAGTGCCACCACATAGGAATAACATTACTCGGTGGGATAAGCAGTTGAAGGAAACCCTGTTCTGGTAGGCCATCAGTCAGTGACGAGTCTGTAGAGGCTATACGGGATAGCTACCTAAGGAGCCCTAAAAATCTGTGTGTGAGCCCACATTGAACTGCACTGAATAGGTATGAAACTGGGAGAGTTTTCCTTTGATCTGGTGCAGATTTCACATTTCTATCGTCTTTTGTTGCTTTCCTGTGACTGGTCAAAAGTGCACTATGACTTTACGGACACACTGTATACCAGTTAGAGAGAGCAGCATGAATAAAAGCCCCACAATGTAAGAATCGCACAAGACATTTCAAAAATGCAAAAAACAAACTAAACTTCATTGTTCTTGGACAGAACAGGAACCTACATATGAGTGGGTTAGAGTCTTGGTGGAGCTATTAGTAAAGTTCTGTATGACTTAAGGTTTGGACTGTAACAAAGAAAAGTAATTACAATATTTCATAGCAAATAAATAACTTAAAACAGCAGAGAACACTGAATATTAGCAATTTTATAATATATAAATATGTTTAAGTAGAACTAATTGATCTCACTTTTGTATTTATAATATTTATATACAACTTCAATGTGAGTAATCACTGTGTGAGTTTAAGAGACCTAAATTTCACATATATTTCTGCTATTCACAAATACTGTTTTTAGGGAGGGAAAAATTTCCTCCTACCCCTCTTGGTTAGTTTGGCTGGTTTAATAATTAAATTAATAGAAGACAGATTAAAAAGAAAAAAATTAATTTTGCATGTTCAGAGGTCTCATAAATATGGGACTTAATAAGTGACCAAAGCAGGCTGTTGATATACTTTTTAGATAAAAAAAAAAAAAACAAACAAAAATAAAACACAATAAATTTCTGAAGAACTGACAAGACAAAGAGATTTAGGCTTGCATACAGAAAAGAGGTTGAAGCTTAGACAAGTTATATAAAATTATATAAACTGCCCAAATTCACAGAGCTAACAATAGCCAGAGATGGAATTCACACTCTGTAAGGTATTTTTCCCTGCCGAGAAGGAAGGAAGGGACGTAGCCACCAAGTGTGGAATAGTAAAGGCTTTATTCAGTACAGAGCATTTCTTGGACGAGATTCACTGGCCCGGAAGATGGAGATCAGGAAAATCACGCATGGAGAGACCTCATGGGAAAATTTAAAGGGGTCCTCTAGGGAAGTTGGGCTAATATGACATAGCAAAATCTCACTGGCTGGCAGTCAGTCGCTTTTTTTCCCAAGGACTCCTGGGAAGTTTCTTTTGGCATGCTTGGTTGTGGGCAGTCCTAGCCAAAGTTCCCGGGTTCCTCACGTGACCTTCCCCCATTATCCACCAGTCTTACACACTCTATCTTTCTTGCTTGCAAAAACTGTGACTTTCCAATTGTCGGGCAGATAAGATATATATTATATTTTGCTCACTCTGTTAAAGATGGCCACTGTCCACATGGGGCAGCTGACTGCCTTCTTGCTTGGAAAGGGGCTTGCTTATACTAATGTGTGTTGGGGGAGGGCTTTCATGCCAAAAAGTTTTAAAAGGAGGAGCTAGGAGGCCATTTTGGAGAGATCACGTTGTTCCAAGGGAGAGATAAGAGGCCATATGGGGGAGAGGAGGCAGCCAAAATGAAGGCAAAGAGGTGGGAGCCTTTGATTCTAGGAAAACTTGGATGAGTCAGTGGCTTTGGGAGCCCTGAATGGAAAGGGAAGTGTTTTCTGCTGTGTGTTTTTACTTGCTTGTTGAGTGTGAGTAAAGGAACATGGGCCACCAGTTTTCAGCTCAATTGTGATCCTACAGGGGCAGCTTTGACGGTGGCTGCAGCTACTGGCCACACACCAGTATGCCAACCTTAATAGGAATAACACTTGAGTATATGCCCAGATCACATTCCTGGTTTAACTCAATCATTTCATCTGCTCCAAGGATCCCTAATCACACAGCCATTCTGGACTACATTATCTGTGATAGAATGCCTGGTACACAGTGCTTCTGCAGGTTAGTGGAATCAAGACATAACCTCTGAAAAAAAGTCAGGTGTTTACTTTCCTGGACCCATGTTGTGTAAAGTCAGACAAAGTATAAGCCTGCACAGACAATTTATAGAAGTAGTAAGAAAGCAAACTTCAAAGTGATGAGTCCAAGGATAGAGGATTCTGAGTCACTGGGTCAGAAGAGCCCTTCAGAAAAAAACCTAATGGCATCCAGATTATTCCACTAGAGTGAAAATGCTCTAACAGCACCCCAGGCAGCCGGGAGTTTTGTCTTCAGGTCCCCGCTACTGTTTTGTTGGGTCTACCATCTCAGCAAGCATTACCCAAGTTAAGTGGGAGCTTTAGTCCTGCCTATGGGAAAAAAAATAAGTTCGGGAAAATTTCCCCTATTTTCCTTTTAGCAATTCATAGAAAGTCAAATTATATATTTTAAACAGAGCATTTCCTAAACACTTTTGACCATTGAGTTATTGCTTTTTTTCTAGTAATGCCCATTAACCTACAGAAACAATTTTCTGAATAATACACATTGGAAAATTCTATACTTGAACAATGATTTACAGTTTTTTTCACCAACTAGAGCCCTTCTTTTATTTTTCACACTTAGATCTCATGTTTTGAAAATGATTTTCACTGGTGTTCTTAGAAAATTTATTTAAATAGTATTGTTAGACATTTCGAAATGCTGGCAGGGGACAAATTCCACAGACCTTCATTACTCTTTATAGAGTTTTCTTGAGTTACAGATTTGAAACTGGGATTCACTATTCTAATAAGAAATCACTAAAGATGATTCTATTCACTGCCATCATACTTAGTTTTTTCATGGTTAGAAAATCATTGCCCTATCTTTACCATGTTTCAATAAGCCTATATGAGGAGCCACTGAGCCACTTCATCCACAGGTGTTGTAAGGTACCAAAAACTACAGAATTAATATTTTAAGAGGCTTGGAGAACATTTTATTAATTTGGGTTAAGATGTGCAGAGAAATTATGAGAGTAGTCTCTGTACTGTGTGATTGGCATAACCAGGATGGCCCTTGGCATTGTATTGTAAATGCAAAGGGAAGGAAAACATGGATTCCCAGACATTCCACCACACCTGTGAGGAAAGGGGTGAATGGCTAGCCAGGTGCAGGAAGAAAAAAGCCAAAATAAACCTTTTCTTATAGCAATGAGCCATTTGCGGGCATTTGTCCCCACGGAAACTACCTCTCCTATGCAAATGCGTGCGGTTAACACGTGTGACTCTGGACAGAGAGATGGCGGATAAACACTAGGAAATATAGGAATGCATTTTAATATGTAAAGAGACATCTTTCTGCCATTGTATTGACTTGTAAATTTTGTTTTCTCCAAAATGATGTATGGCTTGCAAATTGAACATGGTCCTATCATGTTAAAGGACATATGACTATAACCAATAGTGGTAAAGGGCTCCTAGTTACAATTTTTGCTTCTGTACTTCCCACTTACAAAACTATAAAAACTAGGTAGAACAAAGGGCCGGCGCTCTCCCTCAGATTTCTTTTGGAGCTGCTGCCACTTGGCCAAGCTAGACAATAAAGCTTTGATGTTTAAATGATGGACCTTGTTCCTGTCTTCCATGTTTTGGGTCCCTCCGAATTTGGCTTAACACTATACAGGCATGAGAACACTGCAGCTTTTAATGTGACTAAGAGTTCCCCAGGGGTGTCCTTGTTCTGAGCAGGTGAATCAATGTGGACATGAGGGGCTTAATCTTAATCTTCACCTGGTAATTGATAATTTAGGCTCCCTGTCCTTCCTGCTAGCTTGGTCTAAGCCTAGAGGTATGGCCAACATCTGTCTTAAGTGAATCTTACACAAATGATGAAGAGGACTTTTCACTGTATCCATTATTCAGTTTACAGGAAAACCTTTATCTTGGATATAAAACTTTTGATGGAGTCTTACATTTTTCTGTGTCCCAGTTTTGAAAATAGGGATGACATGTCTGAACATGCAATATAAGGGAGCAGGGTCTTGCCACCCCCAAAATATTTCTCTTTGGCATGAGCCTTATTTTAGGCTGAAAGGTTTAAGAAACAACAAGCTCAAGAAGGTTTTTTTTTTAAACCTCCCCCTTAACTGACTAAACAAATCTAGATAGAGGGTATGCTACAGGAAGAGAGTTATTATCAGAAGGAACTACAAAGAATACTCTGGATGTGGAAGGCTGGTGGGGGGGTTGGGCAGGGCTTGCTGGTTCACAGACCCCTCTGTGTCCCTTTGTCTCTGCATTGCATGATAAACACTTGTTCACTGTTGGGCAAATGAGTTTGTAAGATTTGTATTTTTTGAGTTTGCTAATTTTATTGTTGACAATGGTGTTGGGCAGCCATGTGTGTGCTTGCCCTCAGAGCGGGGCAGTTGATTGCAAATTGCTGACTGTACTCCTGCTTGGGAGGGGCCATTGTTTTGCTAATGTTTGTTGGAGGAGGGGTCTTTGTGAGCCCAGGCAGTTTTGTAAGGAGAGCTGAGAGAATGCAGAGTCTTGAAGAAGAAGCCAGTTTTGCAGAGAGAGCAGAAGTTGTTCAGATGGGGAAACTGAGCTGAGGAGCTTTGTGAGCTCTGCTGAGACTGGTGGGGCCTTTGATTCTAAGAGGGACTGTAGAAGATTCTACTGGTTGTGGAATCAAAGAATGTGTCAGAGCTTTGGGAGCTCTGAATAAAAGGGAAGTGTATTCTCTACGTGTTCACTCGTCAGTGGTGCGAGACTTTAATAAAGGAATGGTGTTGGTCAAATAAGTTTGTAAATATGATATATAGGTTTTCTCGCTTATACTTTGCATTGGGTGTGGGGGACAGGCTGTAAGCAGGCAGGGTTGTTATACGCTAAGGCGTACTTTTAAGACTCAGCCCTTCCCACCCAAGTGACTTTGTATCAGAGACTTCCTTGTTTGTGTATTGGATTAAATGTTTTGATTTTTCTGCTGAAGGCCCGTGTAAAGCCAGTATCTAAGGCCAGGGCAACCATCACAGCAGCCTGGCCCATGCAGGTTCTCATTGGATTCGGACAGTTGGTAAAGAAACAGCGGAGCCAAAAACTGATGAGCCATACTCTTTAATTCTAGCTTGTACCTGGCGGGCAAGTAAAAATACACACTGGGCTCCAAAACCCACTCACATTCAGTGCTCACAAAGCTACTGACTTATCCGAGTTTCCTAGAATCAAAGGTTTCTAGCTCACCAGCCTTATTCTCCTCAGTTCCCCATCTCCTTCCTTCTCCCAGATACAAACTCTGCACAAACTGGCATCTCACTCAGCACTCCGCCATCTTGGCTGCTTCTCCTGGCCTCCTCAACGTGGCCTTTCTCTGCTCTCTCATGCTAATCATCCCAGGAACCAAGAGCGCAAACTCTCGTTCTGCCCCCATTTTTTTATTGTAGCTCCACAATCTCTAATCCAATATACAAAATAGGGAAGTCTCTAATACAAAGTCACTTCTCTGAGGCATGATTGGATTGTACCACCCCACATCAAAAAGGGTGGGAAAGGCTTAATCCCAAAACCAAGCCCCAGGCTACAAGGATTCTCAACAGACATTAATATCACCTGGGTGACGGCCTCACATGGGCAGCACCATTTTTAACAAAGTGAGCATAATACATTTTATCTGCACAACAGCCCACGGTCAAGGTACATATGAGAAAGCAATCAATGAACAACTAAGGTGTTGCAACGAGAAACTGATGATTGATGCTTCTTATCTCTCTCCTTTCCTGTCTATCTGTCCCTATCAATCCCTCTCTCTGACTCTCCCTCTCTCTGTCTGTAAAGCCAGTATCCACGGCCAGGGCCACTATCAAAGCAGCCCGGCCCATGCAGGTTCGCATTGGATTCGGACAGTCGGTAAAGAAACAACAGAGCCACAAACTGGTGGGCCATAGTCTTTAATCCTAGCTTGCACCCGGCGGGCAAGTAAAAACACACACTGGGCTCCAAAACCCAATCACATTCAGTGCTCACAAAGCCACTGACTTATCCGAGTTTCCTAGAATCAAAGGTTTCTAGCTCACCAGCCTTATTCTCCTCATTTCCCCATCTCCTTCCTTCTCCCAGATACAAACTCTGCACAAACTGGCATCTCACTCAGCACTCCGCCATCTTGGCTGCTTCTCCTGGCCTCCTCAACGTGGCCTTTCTCTGCTCTCTCATGCTAATCATCCCAGGAACCAAGAGCGCAAACTCTCGTTCTGCCCCCATTTTTTATTGTAGCTCCACAATCTCTAATCCAATATACAAAATAGGGAAGTCTCTAATACAAAGTCACTTCTCTGAGGCATGATTGGATTGTACCACCCCACATCAAAAAGGGTGGGAAAGGCTTAATCCCAAAACCAAGCCCCAGGCTACAAGGATTCTCAACAGACATTAATATCACCTGGGCGACAGCCTCACGTGGGCAGCACCATTTTTAACAAAGTGAGCATAATACATTTTATCTGCACAACAGCCCGCGGTCAAGGTACATATGAGAAAGCAATCAATGAACAACTAAGGTGTTGCAACGAGAAACTGATGATTGATGCTTCTTATCTCTCTCCTTTCCTGTCTATCTGTCCCTATCAATCCCTCTCTCTGACTCTCCCTCTCTCTGTCTGTAAAGCCAGTATCCACGGCCAGGGCCACTATCAAAGCAGCCCGGCCCATGCAGGTTCGCATTGGATTCGGACAGTCGGTAAAGAAACAACAGAGCCACAAACTGGTGGGCCATAGTCTTTAATCCTAGCTTGCACCCGGCGGGCAAGTAAAAACACACACTGGGCTCCAAAACCCAATCACATTCAGTGCTCACAAAGCTACTGACTTATCCGAGTTTCCTAGAATCAAAGGTTTCTAGCTCACCAGCCTTATTCTCCTCAGTTCCCCATCTCCTTCCTTCTCCCAGATACAAACTCTGTACAAACTGGCATCTCACTCAGCACTCTGCCATCTTGGCTGCGTTTCCTGGCCTCCTCCACGTGGCCTCCTTCCGCTGCTGGCTCTACTCTCTCTGCTCTCTCATGCTAACCTCAGGAACCAAGCCGGCAAGTTCCCGTTCTACCCCTATTTTATAGTGTAGCTTCACAACCTCTAATCCAATATACAAAATAGGGAAGTCTCTAATACAAAGTCACTTCTCTGAGGCATGATTGGATTGTACCACTCCACATCAAAAAGGGTGGGAAAGGCTTAATCCCAAAACCAAGCCCCAGGCTACAATGATCCTGCCTACCCCCAACACACATTAATATCACCTGGGCGAAGGCATCTTTAACAAAGTGAGCATAATACATTTTATCCGCCCAACACTGTCCCTGTAAAAAAAAAAAAAAAGATTAAAAGGTTTTTATTTCTACACTATAAAATGGGGCAGACTGGGAGCTTGCTCTCTCTTGGTTCCTGAGATTAGCATTAGAGAGGAGAGCAGAGAAAGTTCATGTGGAGGAGAGGAGAAGCAGCCAAGATGGTGGAGTGCTGAAGGAGAAGGCAGTTTGTGCAGAGAGAAGGAGATGGGGACCAAAGGTGAATAAGGCTGGTGAAGTTGAAAACTTTGATTCTAGGAAACTCGGATAAGTCAGTGGTTTTGGGAGCCCTGAATGGAAAGGGAAGTGTTTTCCTACTGTGTGTATTTCTTGCCCGCCAGGTGCAAGCTAGAATTAAAGATAATGGCCCACCAGTTCTTGGCTCCTTTGTTTCATTACCGTCTGTCCGAATCAAATGTGAACCTGCATGGGCCATGTGGCTGTGATGGTGGCTGGGGCTACTGGCTTTACAAATAAATGGCTCACCATTTTCTGGTCTTATTGTTTCTTTATTGTCTGTCTGAATCCAATGTGAACCTGCATGGCCACAAAGGCAGTGGCTCCTGGCCTTAAACTTAACAAACACTTGCCCTTCTATCTCTATGTGGATTTCCTTCCTGCACTTTGAAGGCTCAGACTCCCAACACCTTCTCCTTAGTTCTGGATGGCACATACGTCTCAACAGCCTGATTGTCTGTGGACCTCATTTTCTTATGGAACTCCCACATGTATAAAATTAAACTTGCTTTTCTCTTCTTAATTTGTCTCACATCAATTTAATTATTAAACTAGCCAGGAGAACATAAAAGGAGATTTACTATCTGTTGGTCAAATAAGTTTGTGAATTTGATATGTTATATATATTTGCTCACTTACAGTTTGCATTTGGTGTGGGAGACAGGCTGTAAGCTGGCAAGGTCCTCATAGGCTAAGGCTTAGTGTTAAGACTAAGCCTTTCCCACCCTTTTAATACTAAGATCTTTTTAAACTAAGCTTTTGCCCACACTCTTGACTGTTGCATGATGTGGGGTGGTGCACTTTTATGAGAATTCCCATTTATGCCTCAGATAAGTGGCTTTGTATCAGAGACTTCCTTATTTGTATATTGGCTTAAAGGTTTTGATTTCTACACTATAAAATGGGGCAGACCAGGGGCTCACTTGGCTCTCAGTTCCTGAAATTAGCATTGCATAGGAGAGGTAGCCAAGATGGCAGAGTGCTGTAGGAGAAGCTAATTTGTGCAGAGTTTGTGCAGAGAAAAGGAAATGGAGAACAAAGGTGAATAAGGCTGGTGAGGTAGAAAACTTTGATTCTAGGAAACTCGGATAAGTCAGTGGCTTTGGGAGCCCTGAATGGAAAGAGAAGTGTTTTCCCACTGTGTGTATTTCTCACCCGCTGGGTGTGAGGTAGGATTAAAGCTAATGGCCCACCAGTTCTTGGCTCCATTATTTCATTACTGTTTGTCTGGATCCAATGTGAACCTGCACAGGCCAGGTGACTGTCATGGTGGCCATGGCTACTGGCCATACGCTATCATACTTTAATGTACATCCACCACAGTATTATTAAATTCTGTTTTTAAACTTTTATTAAGTTATCATGATCAAGAGGTATTTTAAAAATTTTCTGAAAGATGGAAAAAATTACATTCATTTTGCTCTCTTCACTAACTGGTTTGTGTTAAATGTTAATTTATTGCCATTCACAAAATTGTCACCCAGTTATTATCTGATAAGATAAAATTTTGTTTCCTTGAATTGTGAGTTGTTTGATTTGCCTTATTTACTTTCCAATTTCATTATGTCTTAGTTATAAGAAACTAAACCTGTTATAGGAAAATTGTCATGCTGCCCATCACTGCACACCATTTGGGGCCCTTTTGTTTTGTCCGTTCTTGTTTTCTACATGCATATGTTTGTAGACCTGTGACCAAAGAGATATAGTACTTGCTCTTCTTAATGCTGATGAAGAAGAGGCAGAACTTGAGACCCCAAAATCTGCCTCTTTAGCATAAAGATTATTTTAGGCTAGTTATTTTTTTGTTTGTTTGGTTTTTATAATTTATTTTTTTAAAGAGACAGAGAGAGAGACAGATAGGGACAGACAGATAGGAATGAAGAGAGATAAGAAGCATCAATCATTAGTTTTTTGTTGCAATACCTTAGTTGTTCATTGACTGCTTTCTCATATGTGCCTTGACTGTGGTCCTTCAGCAAACCGAGTAAACCCTTGCTCGAGCCAGCAACCTTGGGTCCAAGCTGGTGAGCTTTTTTTGCTCAAACCACGTGAGCCCGCGCTCAAGCTGGCGACCTCGGGGCCTCGAACCTGGGTCCTCCACATCCCAGTCTGATGCTCTACCCACTGCGCCACCGCCTGGTCAGGCTAGGCTAATTATTTTTAAGAAACTGCAAACATACAAGAAAAGCTTTGAAAACTGAGTAGAAGTTTTCCTTTTTAAAGAGACTTTTACATTTTTTTTAAAAAAAGAAAAAACAGGCCCAAGATGGAGTAACTCACCCCCAGAACTACAATCCAAGACTTAATTGCAAGTTCAGCTTTCCCAGGAATGTGACCTTAAACCTGAATCTGTCTGGAACTTCCTGATCAACACCAGTAAGATAATCTGCCTGATAAGGCCCCTGTTGTCTTTCCCCTATAGAAAGGTGCCCTTGACTGAAATAATCCTTTTTTCTTTTGCTAATAATTTAACCTGCCCAGTTTCTACCTATAAAACCTTCCATTTAGTACTTCTCAGAATACCTCTGTATTTACTAGCTGGGATATTCATGATTCAGGATACTACAATAAAGCCAATTACAGTTTTAAATTTCTTCAGTTGAATTTTTGTTCTTTAACACATTTATAAAGAAAATCTCCATTTGTAATGGTGTTTCCCTTTTTGTACCAAGAAGAGAACTGTTAGTGTAGGTAACCAGTTAGTATTAATAAAGAAAGGGAGCAAATGGAATCAGACATTAAGCCTAATAAACTAGGGAGCTGAATTGGACATTAAGCCTGATTCACTAAGAAGCTGTAGCATTCACAGGCTCCCCAGGGACTGCCACATTCTCCACTAAAGGGACTTAATGGCTAAACAATTCCCAAGTAGCAGAAAGAATCAGTTTTCTAATCTACCTCATGGGATAACTGGCTTGGTAGCCGGGGCTATGGGGGGTGGTAAAGGATGAAACAGTAGGGGAAATTCCTTTGCTAGGCACAGGCATAGTAGAAAACAATACAGTGCAAGGGGAGGTAACTGCATACGCAGTAGAAACCAGGTAACAAGGCAAAACTTAGAGGCATGCAAAGTAGAAGCCAAAATGGTGACTACAAAAGGGACGAATCTAGCCTGGGAAATTCTGGGGAAAGGATCAGATAGGATAAGGGCATAATAACCTGGAAGATCTGGGAAATGGGTTAGATAGGGGTACGCTCAACATAAGCTCGGGAAGAGTGAGGAAAGAGATTTGTTAGTGTTGGGCAGATAAAATGTATTATGCTCACTTTGTTAAAGATGGAGCTGCCCACGTGGAGGCCGTTGCCCAGGTGATATTAATGTGTGTCTCTGTGGGCTGTGGGCAGGCAGAATCCTTGTAGCCTGGGGCTTGGTTTTAGGATTAAGCCTTTCCCACCCTCTTTGATGTGGGGTGGTGCAATCCCATCATGCCCCAGATAAGTGACTTTGTATTAGAGACTTCCCTATTTTGTATATTGGATTAAAGGTTTTGATTTCTACACTATAAAATGGGGGCAGAACGAGAGCTTGCTCTCTTGGTTCCTGAGATTAGTATTAGAGAGCAGAGAGCAGAGAAAGGCCACGTGGAAGAGGCCAGGAGAAGCAGCCAAGATGGTGGAGTGTTGAGTGAGAAGCCAGTTAGTGCAGAGTTTGTGCAGAGAGAAGGAAGGAGATGGGGAACAGAGGTGAATAAGTCTGGTGAGCTAGAAACCTTTGATTCTAGGAAACTCGGATAACTCAGTAGCTTTGTGAGCACTGAATGTGAGTGGGTTTTGGAGCCCAGTGTGTGTTTTTACTTGCCCGCCAGATGCAAGCTAGAATTAAAGCTAATGGTCCACCAGTTCTTGGCTCCGTTGTTTCTTTACCGACTGTCCGAATCCAATGCGAACCTGCATGGACCAGGCAGCTGTGGTGGTAGCCCTGGCTTCTGGCTTTACAGTTAGCTTGAAAGAAAATCTGCTTTTTTATAATCCCAAGAAATCTAAACAAAAATTAACCTATGTCTGAGCTTTGTTCTTTAGTGAGTGCTGTCTCTCTGTAGTAGCTGTGAGGGTCTAAGTACAGGCCTAAGCATGGGCCTGGGTACAGCAGTGCAGTGTTGGCTAGAGTACAGCCAGGAACAGAGATTAAGCTAGAAGGAAAGGGACAGCATCTCTGGGCCCTGACTCTGCTTCTGGGCTTAGTAAGTAAGGGAAAATATGGGTCTGAGGCTCCAGAGGATAGATTTCTTCTATAGAGAGATGAAGCTGAGCCACCTAGTCATGGATGAGACACTGGGCACCTGGGGACAGTCCTTTGTTTTGGCTCCAATAGTCTTACAACCACACCTCATCCTCCTATGTGTGGGTACCCAAAATACTTTCCTCACGACTCTGTGAGAGAATCCTATTTCCACCAGCAACAGAAGGATGACTCTAAAATTTCTAGGAACTCTTAGCAATAGAGAAGGTAAGGGCTTAGATTTGCCTAAAAACCACATCCTGTTTACTGTGCTTTTCTTGGTCATCTCCCTTACCTCCTCTCACCCAAACATCTTCCTTTTTTATTATTTTTTATTTTTATTTTTTATTTTAGCTGGAGGTGGGCCATTTTGGGGAGTTACTGTTTTTCTAGGTTTCTCCCATGTATACAATAGGTATACATGCTATTAAACTTCTATTCATTTTTCTTCCTTTATCTGTCTTTTCATTATGGGAGAAGGGGTCTTTGTCAAGAACCTGAAAGTATAGAAGGAAATTATTTTTCTTTCCCCACTGTAAAGCCAGTAGCCATGGCCACCATCACAGCCGCCTGGCCCATGCAGGTTCAAATTTGATTCAAACAGACTGTAATGAAACAAGAAAGCCAAGAACTAGTGGGCCATTAGCTTTAATCCTAGCTTGCACCCAGCGGGAAAGAAATACACACAGTGGGAAAACACTTCCCTTTCCATTCAGGGCTCCCAAAGCCATTGACTTATCCAAGTTTCCTAGAATCAAAGGTTTCTACCTCACCAGCCTTATTCACCTCTGGTCCCCATCTCCTTCTCTCTGCACAAACTGGCTTCTCGTTTAGCACTCTGTCATCTTGGCTGCTTCTCTTCTCCCTTATGTGGCCTTTCTCTGTTCCCCTTTAGCATGGGTTCTTCTGCCCCATTTTATAGTGTAGCAATCCAATCCTTTAAGCCAATACACAAACAAGGAAGTCTCTGATATAAAGTCACTTAGTGTGGGAAAGGCTTAGTCTTAAAACTAAGCCTTAGGGTATAACAACCCTGCCTGCTTACAGCCTGTCCCTCACACCCAATGCAAACTATAAGGGAGCAAACATATATATCATATTTACAAACTTATTTGACCGACACCCACAATATTTAATGATTACAAAATATTCAACTAATGTTTAGTAACATTCAGAGTTAAAAATCATCAGTGAAAAGGGCATGTTCAGGAGTTCAAAAATCATACAAATGAAGGCAGAATATATCTGAAAATAGTTCATCACATGCAATATACTATCTCTGCCTTGGAGAGAAAAAGGTGGAACATTAAATAGTGACAAAGAACAAGACTGATCTATAAATTTAGCTTATATTATGCATGAAAATATAAATCCAAATTCTTTGCATTATAATATTCAGGTAGCTGCATTTTCATTCAAAATATCTGCATTTTAAAGTATTTAATTATATATTTAGACATAAAAGATATTGCTAGGTTGTTACATTTTCTTAGCACAACTGAGAATTTCCAGTTCTGTAAAAATGAAAAGTGTGGACCCTGAGAAGATTCTTTTGATGTGAACCCCAGGAAGAAATTTATCTGCTGAAATAAACTCTTTGTGTTCAACTGAGGACACAGATTTTATAAATATTGAACCCAGTAGCCGCTTGCTGCCAGGGGCTCCTCGTGTACTCTGTATACTGGGAAGATCCTCAGCTTGAACTCTAGGCTTCTGCACTATGCCCCATTTGTTTTCTCTTTCTGAGTCACCAGTGCAAGGAAAACTTGGTTTTGTCTTTCTACCAATGGACTGAGACCTGCCCTGTTCAATCAGAACTGCATAATTTGGATACCTCCTTTACACAAAAGAGACCTAATTGGGAACCTTGCTAGGGCCTTTGCCATAAAAGATGGCTTCACTTTATCTCCCTGAAACAATTTCTGTTGCTACCTGATTCTTGGTCTCTGGGCCTACAGCTCTTTTTTGCCCAAATAAAATTAATATTGGTTAACAAAAGTCTCCAAATGACAGCAGTACTTCCCTTACAAATACTTAGTAGAAAGTAATTATTTTTCTCAATAATTTTAATACCTAATCAGTTCTGGGTCTACTTTTGCAAAGCTGCATAGTAAGTGTGAGAGGTAGTCATGCAATATGTAAGCATCCCAAGATATTATTTCCACAGGCCATTAAATATTCCCCTTTTTTCCTGCCATTGAAGTAATTTGCTCACTCTGCTATCTATATATTCTCCTCTTATCCAAGGTTACTCTTTAAAACAAAAGAAAAATATTGAAGCTTTAAATGTATGACTCACGTTCCATTATGTTAGACATGTCAAACATCTTGCAATAGGCCATGTTGAAGATACTGCCAAAACTCTTCTCCCTGAGATGTACATGAATTTACTAGTGTAAAATTTAGTTGGTGTCATTTTAAGGGCCACCTGAATACATCAGGAAATGTGAAATTGGCCTGACATGTGATAGCCAAGAGTATCATAAAATAACATCATTTTAGCCATTTTATTTAATTGTGGTGGCACAGTAGAAAAAGTATCAACCTGGAATGCTGAGGTTGCCAGTTTGAAACCCTGGGCTTTTCTGGTCAAGGCACATATGGGAAGTTGATGCTTCCTGATTCTCACCCTGCCTCTCTCTTTCTCTCCTCTCTAAAATCAATAAATATTAATAAAATCTTTTGAAAAAAAAGGAAATATGAAATTAAAAATCATCAGAATAAAATCTCTGGAAAAAATATGCCTGTGTTTGATAAATGAAACATGTTTCTCTTTTTTCTTCACAAGAAAAACAAACTATAAGATTTAGTGCAATTCACAGACACCCCTGAATTGGGTTTAAAGCTTAGCATCTGTTTCATGGATGACAGTGGGCTTACCACCCAGGGTGTTGAAAGACTCACATGAACTGACTAGCTTCTCTTTGTTCTGATCTCTATTTATCTTCTCAGGCCCAATTCTCTCCTCCTTCTGCAAAAGACTGAAATTAAGTACTGCTGCATGCACTCGCTAATTTTAGTCATAGCATTCTTCTTAAGATGTGGGGTGGAGAGACTATATTGTGACAAATATTTCACCGTCTTCTTCAATCTAAGGATGATAATTTCAGTGTCATTTATAATAGATATGGGAGGTTTAAAAATGTCTCCCTCTTAGCAGCTGTAAAATTGTTATCATAAAATAACATCATTTTAGCCATTTTATTTAATTGCTTTAGAACCAGAAGGAGGAGTTATTTTGATCAGAAAAGAAGAAAAAGAAAAAGATTCTGTGAACTATTCATCTAAGGTTAAGGTTATAGCTGTTAAAAGATACTTAATTTTATATTATTATTTATTGTTCACGATTTATATACTCATTATGCCAACTTGATGCTCAAATATACTTTTTGATGACTAGAATTATAAAATCCTTCAGTGATTTTTACATACTAAATCCAATTCCAAAATTCTCCATATGTTGAGATTTATATTTCCAATTCATGTTGGACAGCACTATTTTTTAAGTCCCTCTCTGATATAATTCTGACCTTTCAGTAGCTGTAAAACAATTTAAAAGGTGTTGATGGTGTCTTGTTTTAGTCTGACCCAGTCACACATTTTTTCTTATTAATATTGACACATATTCTGCATAGTAATGATACAATATAAAAGCATTTGAGTTAAATGAGTGGACTATGAAAATGAAAATGTATAGAAATAATAAAGGAGTGCAGAAGGAGGAGAAGCACTGACTGGTCACACATTGATCTAAATAGTCTTATCTGCTCCCAGGTTTCAGTTCAATTATTCCACAAGTATAGTATTTACAGTAATACAAGATAAGTGCATGGGATCCACTGGTAATAATGGTAGAAACCTTCCCAAAGACCTTAGAGTCCACAAAATAGCATACAAGGTTAAGGCAGAAATTCTAGCATAATTTACACATGACTGGGGTCACAGATAGTAAGAAAACATGACAGAGGAAAAGTGTCTTAGGTAGATGAGAGAAGTGCTCAGTCTTTCTGAAAGAAGAGACATTGATGTTGAGATCTGAAGGATGAGTGAGTAATAGACGAAAAGACTGGGGGGCCAGAGAGGTGATATATAAAGAGCACACGGTCCATTGCTTAAGCCAAAGCAGATTCTGTAGGAAGGCATCTGTGTTGATGATGCTAGGAGAGACAAGCAGAGTGACATCTGCATCAGTACGGGACAGCTTAACCAAGCCAAGTTCTGACAGGAAACTGCGCTGAGTGGCCAAAAAGCATTCAGAAGTCCTTTGTTACAGCTGTGACTTTTTGCTACTTACTGGAGCATTTTCTTTATATCCTTTTGTAAGGTGATCCCTCTTCTAAAAATAACAAAAACAAAAACATTCATATACCTCAAACCAATCTCTCCCTCTTTTAGCAGCCCACCCTCCTCCCCATTCCCATCTTCCTGTCCAAGAGCTTTTTCCTTGGCCAAACTCTTTTATTTGCAGTTGAAAGTGAGAACTGTCTTTTCCTGGTGGCAGCCCAAATTAGACTAAAATTTACCTCATAAACCACTTGCCACTAGATGGAATTTGGGCAGCTTTTAGAAGTTAGCATTGATTAAAATTTATATGAATTTATTCCCTACTATAAATGTTGACCTCTCCTCTAAAATAAACTTATGTTTGCCTTGATGTTTGCCCAATTGTATGTGAAGGGCTTTGTATAGGAGAAAGGCTAACATATGAAAGATTCAATTTCACCAGTGTCTCCAGAAATTTGGAGAGCAAGATTTTTCAAATGTTTCAAGGGAAATTTTTAGACACAAAAAGGAAAAATAAGAATTATTCAATAGAAAATATTTTTTCTGGGCTAAGATGAGTTTGGATGACAAAAAAAGGAAACTCAGTGTAAACCAACATTTGTCTAAGATATACATTGCATATTTTTAGACAAAATGTTAATTTTACAACTTAAAATGAGCTTATCCTTTTTCTTCTTAGAAAAACCATGTCTGAAAGCATAATACATTAAAAATAAATAAGGTAAATAAAAATATCATTGGCACTCAAACACAAGCAAGCAAACATTTACATTGCATAGCTAATAGTAAAACTGCTGAAATACAGCCATCTGCTCAACTTGAAAACTTCATTTTAAAATTGTTACTTGCCTGACCAGGAGGTGGCACAGTGGATAGAGCATCGACCTGAAATGCTGAGAACCAAGGTTCAAAAGTCCAAGGTCACCAGCTTGAGCGCAGGCTCACCAGCTTGAGCGCGGGATAACTGGCTTGAGCATGTGATCACAGACATGACCCTATGGTTACTGGCTTGGGCCCAAAGGTCACTGGCTTGAAGCCCAAGGACACTGGCTTGAAACCAAGGTTGTTAGCTTGAGCAAGGGGTCAATGACTTGGCTGGAGCCCTGTGGACAAGGCACATATGAGAAAGCAATAAATGGACAACTAAGGTGCTGCAACGAAGAATTGATGCTTCTCATTTCTTTCCCTTCCTGTTTGCCCCTGTCTGTCTTTCTCGCTAAAAAAAAAAAGAAAAAAAAAAAAAAGAAAGAAGAGAAAAAAATTGTTACTAAGTATAGCTAACAATGGTCTTGGATACTTTATTATCCGAAATTGGTCTTCATTTAAGAATATTTATGTATTATTTTTATAGTTAAAACATTTCTCTGAAGTTTATGCAAAAGGTTTTCTGGTTTTCATGTCTTTGATTTTTTTCAAAATTGCTCATTACAAATTTCTTATGTTTTAAACTTTTCCTATGTAAGGCTATGTCTTCGTGGTTGTATTGTGTGTTACCTAGAATGCATGATTATTACTTTGATTGTTGTCCTTTTTATTTATTTTTTTATTAATTTTTTATTTATTTATTCATTTTAGAGAGGAGAGGGGGAGAGAGAGAGAGAGAGAGAGAGAGAGAGAGAGAGAGAAGGGGGGAGGAGCTGGAAGCATCAACTCCCTATGTGCCTTGACCAGGCAAGCCCAGGGTTTCGAACCGGCGACCTCAGCATTCCAGGTCGACGCTTTATCCACTGCGCCACCACAGGTCAGGCTGATTGTCGTCCTTTTTAAATTAAATTTGTTTTTGTGGCATTGGCTAATACAATTATACAGGTTTCCGGGGTATAATTCTATAATACGTCATCTGTACATTGCATTGTGTGCACACGCAGCATCTAGTCTCTTCTCACCACTATATATGTGGTCCCCTTTACCCTTATCTTTAATATATTTCTCTTAAATTACTAACTGGAAAGAGCAAGGGACTCTACTACAACGTATGAGAAAACTCTAAGAGAATAAACAAAGCTCTGAATCAACCAAGAGTTCTTGGGTTCCAGTGAATTTAAACAAGATTAACCAGAGTGGAAAAATAAATGTATGGCACCATGTGGGCTATCAATATATTACTCCTGTTAACCCATGTAGGATGCCAGAGAGCAAGCAATGGAACTTACACTAGAATGTATTCAAGAGAACAGAAATTATTGTCTTATGTACAATGAAGTACCTATGTGCCTAGAAAAATATTTAGAATAAGTAAATGTTCATTAAATATTTGTTGAATGAATGAATGAATGAATGAGGGGGAGAGAAGAGATAGAATATAAAGTCTATTAAGTGTAAGCATTGTGATGAGCATTTCGTAATATGACATCTTATTAAATCCTTCTACGATCTTTATGGAGGAAACAGAAATATTACATTCTTTTCTTTTTTGAAAAACTCGAGCTCTGAATGGTGAGTTTAATTACTCAAGAATTCATAGCTGGTAACCAGCACATTTTATCAATTAAGATTTAATAGGCTGCCCTCCAAAACACACGAGCAACAGCATAAAACTACTTATAAAATGTACCTGAAGAAGTAAAAGTTGAGTGTTGCAGTTGTGCATGGGTGTTTCCACCACAGAGAACCCATGATTGAAGGAGCAACTGAGATTAATTACTATCGATGGGAGACACCACAGAGCTAAGCAACTGCCGAGGTTCACTGCTGGGAGCCACCAGGAAAATACAACATTGAGATTAACGTGAGAAAGGTACCGCGTTTAAAGAAAACTTTACATTGCCATACAAGGGAAACTATTATTACTTGCTGGTTATTGTATTTGTTTTCTACTGCCGCTGTAACATATTATTTCTGAACACAGTAGCTTAATACAACACAGATTTATTAATTATCTTGTAGGTCTTTAGGCCAGAAGTCCAATGCAGGTCTCACTGAATTAGATGTAAGGTAATGGCAGAGCTCTATGACTTTCTGGGGCCTCTAAGGGAAAATATGTATCCTTGCTCATTCAAATGCTAGCCGAATTCAGCTCCATGATGAGGTCTCCATTTCTTGCAGGTTGTCAGTTTAGGGGTGCCCTTAGCTTCTAGAAGCTTTCTCTGTTCCTTGCCCACTTCCATATCTCAGAACCAGCAATGGGGCCTTGATTCCTCATGCTGCCATCTCTCTGACTTCCTCCTTTGTTTGTCTCTTACACTTTTTAGGACTCATGTCATTAAATTTGGCCTACCCAGGATAATCTCTGCATCTCAAGGTCCTTAATCTTAATCACATCTGCAAAGCAAATTTATTATGTAAATGAATATTGTCACAAGTTTTGAGAATTAGGGCATCTACATCATTAGGAGGCCCACATGCTGGCAACTACAGTGACCACAGATAAGTAGTCCTCTTAACATTTGATGGGCATGGAGAGTGCTGGTCTTTGAACATATTTTATAACCAAAAAATAAAATAATTCCTTACCGCCTGACCAGGCAGTGGTGCAGTGGATAGAGCATCAGACTAGGACATAAAGGACCCAGGTTCAAAACACCGAGGTCACTGGCTTGAGCGTGGGCTCATCTGGTTTGAGCAACACTCACCAGCATGACTCCTAGGCTTGAGCAAGGGGTCACTCACTCTGCTGTAGCCCCCTCCCATCAAGGCACATATGAGAAAGCAATCAATGAACAACTAAGGTGTCGTAACGAAGAATTGGTGCTTTTCATCTCTTTCCCTTCCTGTCAGTCTGTCCCTATCTATCACTCTCTCTGTCTCTCTCTCTCTGTCATACACACAAAAAAATCCTTACCAAAGAACCCAGATGGATTTTGAGTGCTCTCTTAAATTGTATCCAGTAAATTTTTTTAAATTGAAATATATGTGACATATTGTGTAAATTTAAGGTCTACAACATGTTACTTTAGTACATTTATTTATTGTAATATGATTACCATTGTCACAATAATTAGCAACACTATCACTTTACATAATTATCATTTAAAAAAAAATAACCTAACTTTCAGAATTTAGAGAGTTGGACTGCTTTGAAAAAAACACTACACTTACTACCTATTATGTCTTTTATTTTTTTTTACCCTTTCTATGAATATAGTCTTAACCTTTATTTATGTCCAAAACTTGTTTTCTCCTTGACTTTGGATTAGAATCAGGGTCTGTAACTGATTTTCTTTCTGTACAGACCTTGAAATGGTTTCTTAGCAGTCACTGAGTAATGATCAAGGTTTGACAGTTGGGAAATAGAGCTGGACTTGTTCCCATAACCACATATCCCAAACCAGTCAACTACCATTCATATATCAGTTTGAGGAGTTTTGGGGGGCAGAGTGGGGGATATGGCCAGGGAATTAGAAAAGAAAAATAAAAAAAATAAAAAGAATACTTTAGAATGTGTTGCATTTGCTCTAAACACAGGTTGTAAGTATGGTGTATACCTGATGCTTAAAGAAAATATTGAATATAAACTGTAACTGAAAAATAAAATCAAAAATAACCCACAGGGTTATATAATAAAATTTTTAAGAAACCCAGTGTCACTTTCAACTCAAGTACTTGTAACAGAATAATGAAATCTTTCTTTATATTTCTGACTGAGATCCAAAGCTATCTGACTGATAGCAGTGGAGGGTTAAGAGCTCAAATATTCTAAAAGGATCCCTTAGACACATCAATGGAGAAGGGACAAAGCAGTAAATAAATTGGCTTTGAAGGGACCAAAGTTCTGCCTCCCTGAAATTGCCTTTTGGGGATATTGATTTAAGCTGTTTATTAAGAAACAAGAATCAGAAAGAATCTTTGACCCTCCTCCTTTCTTGCTCAACAGATTCAGACAGAGAAACCTGTTTCAGGAAGATCTCAGGTACCTCCTTAGCTTAATTTGAAGTAAGTGTGGTAAATGAGAGGCCTGTTAGCTAGATACCCAGTGTCCCATTGTTTGAGTCACCTCACAAGGAATTTCCTGCCATCCACTCTTCCTCAACTACCGGTAAATCATCCATTTTCAGTTCTGAAATCTAATACCCAGTTCCCCCTTTTCTCCTTTGTCTTAAATGCAAATGTTTCTCACTGTCTTTGGAATTTTCATGCATAAGTGAATTCCAATATGTATGTATTAATCTCTTGTTAATTTGATTATTAACCCTGCCAGAAGAACTTAAGATAGTGGGAAGGAAAATACTAAATACTAATATTGTTTTAACCCCCAAAGCTTCACAATCATCATTCATATATATATATATATATATATATATATATATATATGAATATATACACATGAATATATATGTGAATATGTATATATATATATATATATATATATATATATATATATATATACACATACACACATACATATATGGCTCACAAAAAATAGGGATATTTCAAAAATGAATATGAAGTGATAAAATATCCCCTAATTTTTCTGAGCAATAAACACACATGAGAGAGTGAGCTAAAAATTCTTTAACAGTATTTTTTATAAGAATTTCACAGGAATAGAGAGTAATATGATATTTCTCCCAATCTGAGGGACTCACACTAGATTCTTACTGAATGGCATAATTAGGAAGGCTCCTCATATAATTCTGCTGGAGTTGGAGCACTAACGAGACCTTGGACAAACCTGACATTTTCTCAAGTATATTGGAGACTTCATGAAGACATTCGAAAAAGTGTGAAGGCAAGAGGCAGGGTAGCGTTACCTGTGATGGGAACTGCCATTTGGCAAATTGATTCTCATAATTCGGTGGAGTAAGACTGTATGAATTTTCTTGATGCCCAAGTGAATATATTATTGAGATTAATACTAACTTGTGCTGTGGCTTAACAGAAAGACAATTTCTTTCTCATTTATGCAGGTTCCTTTATGGATGAGGTAGCCAGGTAGCTCTCCTCCATCTTGAAGGTATGCCACCTGAATATATGCTTTCTAGGTTGCATCTACGGTAAAGGTGGGATGGGGTGCAACACCATTCTGTACCATGGACAACATTGTGTGACTTTTAAATCTCCATTCATTCTTGCACAGAAAGAAAGGACGTGCCTACTTTTAAGTGAGATTAAAAAAAAAAGGAGTGATACTTCTCTAGAAACAATCCTAACACATAACTATGGACTGCTAGGCTAAAATTTAAGAGATCAATAGATAAACTAAAGATACATCTAAGTTTCTTTGTAAGAAATTTTATCCTCTTTCTGCCAAATCCTTTATCCAGCAGGCAGTGTTTCTCAAGATGATTCAAGGAGGCCATTTAATCAAGCAGTGTGCACAGTCAGTATTGAACACATATTTCTTCATAACTGGCACTACACTTGGGCCTGTACTTGGGCCTGCACAACCACCAGACCACATGGTTGTTAGGAATGAATGCGTGCTGTGGAAACAGGCCTTTGTTAAACTTTGATTGTATTTCCTTGCAATAGGGAGAGGGCAGGCTTTCTTTCAAACTAACCAATCCCTTTCCTAATCCTTCAGGGGCTTGTTCTGGGTCCACCCCCTATCTAATCCAGTCTTTTCCCCGAGTTTTTCCAGTCTAGGCCCCACATCTTTATGGTTTTTTTCTCCTACTGTGCATACCTCAAAATGTTGTCTTGTCATCTGTTTTCTAGTGTGCATGTGCTTACTTCCTACTGTGCCATCTTGGCTTCTACTGCGCATGCACCCAGGGAAGGGATTTCCCTTTTATTGTTTATCCCACACCCCATAGTGTGAGTGAAGAGACCATTTGTCTCCTGGAGAAAATGGAAAACTGATCCTTTCTCCCTACAGCAGGGGCAGATGGATGTTAATCTCCTTAGTGGGGATTTGACTGTCCCCTGAGGTGTCTGAAACTGTAACTTTCTGACTTAATTAGGTTTGGGCTTAGCCAGTTCTGTTCCCTTCTCTTTCATTAATATCTAACTAGCTGCCTACCATAAACCACTAGAAAACTTTTTTTAAAAAAAGAATTTCTGGAAAATAGAATTTGAGAGTAGATTGGTATGAAAAGGACAGTGGAAAATCAGCTAAAGATGCAAGATCTTCCCAAGAGACTTTTTGAAACTCTTCAAAATAAGAGTACGTTGCTATACAGAGATAAATAAATAAATAGCACTCAAAATTTTAGTAGCTTAAAAGAACCATGTTGTTGTTGTGATTGTGAGCCTTGTTGGGGTTTTGATTTGGTTTTGTTTTTCATGATTTTATGAGATGAATAGCTCAGATGGGTAGTGGGTCTATTTCATGTGATTCCAGCTTGAGTTGCAAAATTTGAAGGCTCAACTGGGTGGGAATATACACGATGCTTCATTTATATGTCTGGTCCATTGATGAAGGCAGCTGAAGAGCTGAGCTCAGGTTGTTAGAATGATATATATGTCTCTTTCTTTTTTTAAAAAATTTTTAAAAGATTTTATTTATTCATTATAGAGAAGGGGGAGAGAGAAAGAGAGAGAGAGAGAGAGAGAGAGAGAGAGAAGGTGGAGGAGTTGGAAGCATCAACTCCCATACGTGTCTTGACCAGGCAAGCCCAGGGTTTTGAACCGGCAACCTCAGCATTTCCAGATTGACGCTTTATCCACTGCACCACCATAGCTCAGGCCACATATGTCTCTTTCTATATAGTATCAGGTCCCTTTCTCCTTGTGGACTCTGCATGTGGTCTCTAGATAACATCTCTCCTGTAGGACAAATTCCTTACACGACAGCTCAGCACTCCCAAGAGCACTGTTGGTCAAATAAGTTTATAAACTATGATTTTTATTTTTACTTGTTTATACTTTGCATTGGGGGCTGGGCAGCATCAGGTATATGTGGTCTGTGAAATTGCAAATTACCTTCCTGCTTGGGAAGGGCTATTGTTTTGCTAATGTTTGCTGTAGTAGAGGTTTTCACACCAGAAAGTTTTGAAAAGAGAGAGAAGGAGAAGGAGAAAGAAGCCATGTTTGCAGAGAGCAGAGACAATGCCGGGTGCTGAAGAAGAAACCATGTTTTGCAGAGAGAGAGAAGGTGTGCAGATGGGGAACCAGAGGCGAAGGGCTTTTGTGAGCTCCGCTGAGGCTGGTGGGGCCTTTGATTCTAGGAGAAACCAGAGAAGATTCTCCTGGTTGTGGAACCAGAGAATGTGTCAGTGGCTTTGGGAGCCCTGAGTGAAAGGGAGGTGTTTTCCCTGTGTGTTTGCTTGTCTGCTGGTGTGAGACTTTAATGAAGCATGGCCCACTATTTTTTGACTCCACTGTTTCTTTACCGTCTGTCCAAATTCAATGTGAACCTGCATGTGAATGGCCATGACAGCTGCAACTACTAGCCATACAAGCACAGAAGCATAAAGTTGTCAGGTCTTTTTTTTTTAAATTTATATTTATTTTTTCAATTACTGTTGATATTTATTACTATTTTCTATTAGTTTCAGGTGTACAACATAGTGGTTATACAATGAAATACTTACGAAATGCTTCCCCGATAATTCCAATACCTACCTGGCACCATACATAGTTATAATATTGACCATATTGACTATATATATTAAATATATATATATCAATATATACACACACAAATATATTGACTATATTCCCTATGCTATGCTTTATATCCTTGTGAATATTTTGTATCTATCCCTTTACCTTAACCCAGCCCCTCTACCCCTTCCCCTCTGATAGCTGTTAGTCTGTTCTCTGTATCTGAGTCTCTTCTGTTTTGTTTGTTCATTTATATTGTTATTTAGATTCCACATGTAAATGAAATCATGTGGTACTGTCAGGCCTCCTTAAAACTTAGGCCTAGAATAGGCATAACATCTCTTTACTACATTCCATTAGATTGAGTCAAGAGCCAGCCCATTTTCATCATGAAAAAGAATTAGGTTGTGAATATCCAGATTAACTGGATACTGTCTTTGATATTATTATTTACCATAGTGACTCATTGGAGACGTACATTGGGATGCAAAATTTGTTGGGATGCAATAATAAAATTTATGAAAGCAAAGGAATAAGGATGATTCTCATTTGTGACTGGTAATACTGAGATGACAGAGCCATTGTTATTTACTGTGATGGAGAAGACTCTAGCAGGTTGGATGGGAGACAGAAAAATCTTACATGATGAACTTGTGATTTTTGAAGCAGAGGAAGAAGGAATAGGCTGTCATGGAGACCACTGGTCTCTGAAGCTTGTTTTCCTTCTTGCCATTACATTGTGAAGGTAGACAAGAGGTAGTGTTACCAAGAGACCTCAGAACACTGAGTGGCTGAAGCCTATTATCTTTTGGGGGGGCTGAGGTCTTCAATATTTATTTATGACAAAATTCTCATCTGTAATTCTCTACAGTTAGAAGTTCTGTGAGATGATGCCATTGGCCTTGGCCAATTGGAGAATGAAGTCATGTGCCTTGACAGGGAAAAAAGCACACTGGGACTATGTTCCCTGCTGCTCCAGCTGGCAGGAGGTCCACTGGGGATGCACTGCCCAATGACATTGATGTCCCCAACATCATGTGAATAGCCTTGCACAGAGCATGAGTTTTCAACTAGCCATTGAACCTGCTTTCGCCTTGTCAACCTCGACCATGTTCATCTGGAGAGACACATGGTTCTTGGTGCCAATGATGCAGTTGTCAAGTCCACAAACTTGACAGCATTGTTCTGCATGTGGAGAGCATGCCTGCCACCACCATGATGACAACAGTGTCCCTGGACAGTGCTACTGGTGGGCAGGTGAGGCCTATTCTTTATCCTGCTGTTAAAACAGTAGAAACTTATAAAGGGGTCCATGATACTAGGACTATTGGGAGTTCTGGACTCTACTGTTCTTTTAGCAGTCACCTCATTTCAGATGACTCTTTTCTTTATTCAGTTAAGAAAACAGGAAATGAGCATGCTTTTCATTTTAGAGATCAGCATCCAATTACTTACACAACAGGTTTTACTACTGAGTGATAATTGCATATAAAACAACCAAACTTTTGAGTTATATATACATCTAATTTGAATGCACTCTGACTTATATTTTTAAAAATGTGTTATTAATTCATGTATATCATTAAAGCAGATCAAGGCCAGACTGTAGAGAAGAATAAATAAGTGCCTAATAAGTTTTATAAGCATTTGTCTGCTTCCTTTCTGGAAGATAGATCAGAATATTTTAGGAAAAAAAGTTCAATAAATGATTAGGTGATGTCATAGTAACATAATTATGTTAAATACATTCAGTCATTTAAAACTATACTTATGAGTAACCAGAATAGAAAACAAAAAAAGTATGAAGAAAATAATGCAAGATACATGAGACCTTTCATCTGAGGAAAGAGAAAGACTTTGTAAAGACTGATTTTGTATTACATACTACCAGAACGCAGCAAATGAATAGTGGCTCTTATATAAAAAATCACACTTTCAGAGTTTTACTTTGAATATGTCTGCTTTGAAAGAAACAATCCCTGATTTAATCATTTCACATCTGACAGAGTCAAATGATCGTTCATAAACCATAATGAACACAGCTGTGCTTAGCACTGTTTGTCATGCTGTATCTAAAAGAAACTAAAAAAGTCTCACAGGTTCAGCTAGCCTTCAAGATGGTTTATTCACATATGGACAGTCATTCTGATACGGCATAATTAGTGCACTGATATTGAATTTTCATTACTTTCAGCTAAAAAAAAGCCCTCAGTGAATGAAATTGATTAAGAAGTACTTCCAATTCAACTGGTGCAAACCTCTATCTCAGCAATTGTCATGCTCCATGTCAGTGGTCGGCAAATTTTACATGTAAAGTACCAGATAGTAAATATTTTCAGTTTTGTAGGCAATATGGTCTCTGGTGCAACTATCCAAGACCATCCTTACAGCATCATAGTAGCCATCCAAAATACATAAACAAATGGGCGTAGCTGTTTTCCAATAAAACTTTATTCACAAACAGGTCGTAGTCCAAAAATGGCCCACAGACAACAGTTCTATTTAATTACTGGTGCATCTGTCTCTCTCCTCCATGAGCTTTACTCAGTAATAAGAATCACTTCATGTTTATATTTCATTTCCAGAGCACAGGAGGTAGGCATTAAATCTTGGAACAGAATATTTTTTCTTATGAAAATTAATTATTCTAAATGTTATTTATGCTATGACTCATTATGTTAGAATAATGTTGACAACAATTCTTAAGTACTTTATACAAATTCTACAGCCAAATGAATAAAAACAACTAATGCTCACTGATTTTTTTAGTAAAAATTTTTATTGGCAGTCTTTCTATTAAGGGAATGTTTTTTCTATTTTTAAAAACAATAGAGCATTATTGTAGAATATTTAGAAATTCAAGACTTTTTTCAATGTGTGCCTATCAATAAAAAGGCCAATCATCTATTAGTGCAATGATTGTTTCAAGAATGCGTATGTGCATTGGTGTGCCTCAGCTGCCTCATGAGAGATGATTGTATACATCTCTACCTTAGTCTGTGTTCAGTGCTACAACATTGGTTGAGAAAAATAGCCATCATTGATACATTTACATGTCAAAATTTGGCAGAACTGGCTTTCTTTCTGGTCAATTTGTTACCATGCCACTGCATTGCATATAATCCCAAGACTGACCAGTGAGATGCAAGGAAGGGTTTGTTTGAAAATGCCCTGAAAGTGTTTTCTTACGCTAAACAAAGACCAAAAAGCAGCACATAAATCCTATGATTTGGAATCAATTATGATGGTAAAGGTAGTAAATAAGGAATTACAGAAAATGAAGGTGGAGACTTTTTTTGAGTTAGCATAAAACAATTTCCAACTCAGGACTTTCAAGTATATTGAATTCATTGTTGCTGAGTCAATTTTTAAAATTACTTGTTAACTTATAGTATATGTCCAAATATTGAAATGTGTATTCCCCTCTAACTATCTTCATGTTTTTTACCCCCTTGTAATCTATGCCTCCTCAGTTCCTTTCCTTTTTCCTGATTTGGCACATTAATTTTCCCCATGATCCTGTTTCCTGTTTGTTAATATTATCTCTCACATAATGATTCCTAGAAATAATTATAATATTTAGGTCTAACATTTCCAACACATTGTAAACTATTCGGTTTTTGGATTTTATATTTGGATTATATTTGTCTATTAGTCAGCAAAAGTAGATGGGTCAGCTATTTCAATAATGATGCTGTCTTAGCACTACTTCAAACGAATAATGATTTAAAACATTATTTAATCCTGCCAACATGTCCGCTTGTCAGGTGGCTGTTAAGTCTATCCAGGTTGAGCTCAACTGGGTTTTGCTTCAAGTTGCACTATAGGTTTGGATTTGTTCCACATGATTTTCACTTTCCACTGACCAAAGAACTAGTTTGAGAGATGGGAGAAGCTCAAGGGAGTAAATATAAAAATGTCTGAGGCCTCTTATGGTCTAGGCTCAGAACTGGCGCAGCATCCCACCTATATTCACATCATTGCTCAAGGCAAGTCACAGGGCGAAGCCCAACATCCATGAGTGGGAACAGTGCTCTCTGCCTTTAGGACAAGGTGATGTAAAGGCACATGCCCCTATCTATATTTTCATGTTTTCACAAGCTCTCGTCTTAGAAAATTTATGCCATCATTCGGCATTTAAATATTTTCTTATCTTTGTCTTTACATGTTATTTTCTTCACCCTGAAATCTTTGCTTTTCCTCTGTACTTTTTGATTTCTAGGTAGACCAAAATAATAGATAACCTGGTCTGGAGTAATCTCACATTTATTTAAATTCCTGTACAGTTTATAGCTGCAGCACTGCCTTGGCACTCACAGTCATAAAAGGATATTAACATGGACTCTTGCACAACACTGGCCACATGGCAAGCTGAGAGTAAGGAGGAGCTGAGCTCATAAGAAGAAAGCAAGTGGGAATGAAGAATGACACTAACTCTGAGGACAAAAGTTAGAAACAACCCCAGATGATGGGACAGGTAGAAATGAGATCAAGTAAGGAGAAAGATCAAATAGAGGTCAAGGAGAGAAAAAGGATTTTACTTTCAAATCCCCACATTGCTGGTGCACAGAGAAGCTGTGCTATATGACTAAGCAGGGCCCCTGTTGGTTCTAGGGATAGGGCAAGCTGAGAGATGATGGTGTTACACGTGCAATGAGGAAGAGACCAAACAGGCCCTTACAACGATCACAACCTGCCTAGATCATTAGTTCTTTGATATTTGTTTTGATGGCTAAAACTACAAAAATCTTTCTCCATACATCGACTTCAAGTTCCTGGAAGACAAGCTTTCGTTTTTATATTTTACCATGGTCAACGCTAAGTGAGTATGATTTATTGATACATTTCAATCTATAATTTTTAAATAGCAAAATTTATCTTCTTTCAAAATGCATACTTGGCTAAATATGGCATGGATAAAGAATAATAATGTATTTAATTTATATGTCAAAAGGATAAATGTACAATCAAAATAACTGGCCCAATAAGTAACTGCTCATATGCATGCAAACAATCTAAAAGATGAGACAGTATGAAAATTCAATTATTTAGCTCATTCCCAAAAAGACTCAGTTAGTTTTATAAAATGTTTCCATACATCTGTTATTTTTGGTGACATTTAGGACTGTTGACATCACTGTCAAGCATTCTTCAGTTTAAATTAAACCTTTCTTCCATCTGGGCAGTATGAAAGACCAATATAGTCATTAAAATTGATAGAGTAAAAAACCAAGAGCCATCAATAAAAGTAAAGGAAGTATTGAGCATCAGGTCCACTGGGTGAGAAAAGAAGCAAGATGCAATATGAAACTGACACACTCAGATTACATTTGTCCTTTTTGCAGCTTGCATTGTAAATTTAGTTTTAGGTGGGAAGTAGACAAGAGTCAACTGTATCCTGAGAAGTAATAACTGAGTTAGCTGGACTGCACAGTAGAGAACAGAATCCTGTAAAAACCAGAAGAAGAAAAAAAAAACACAGAATTTGAGGGGTTGACACCCAGTTCTGACTGATAATATACCCATGAACCTTAATAGGAAAATCCGCTTAAAAGAATGTTGCAGAAAAACAAACATCACAGTTGTGGTTTCCAAGAACAGTACAAATGTGGGAATGAAATAGCCCTCTGTTATTTCTTTTTTCTTGAACAAAATTGTCATGGTATTTGGGATAATCTTGGCAGGTCCTGGGCAGGCAAGTGATAATAGCAGCAATAACTACCAGAAATGATCGGATTTAATTGCTTTTTAGCAGCTAAAGCCAAGCAAGTAGAACCATGCCAACAGACCACAATTACATCTGAGTAATGAAGCAGGGTAGATCAGGAATGCATTCACTGGAATGAGATTAAAATAGACTTAACATTGTCACATGGAGGAAGGAATTACTAGAACAGGTAAGCAAAAGTTGAGTACATTTTTTATTTATTATTTCTTTTTACTTTTATTTTAAAAAGCCAGCTACATCAAATTTTCTCATTATCGATATCAGCCATCAATATGATTCTTAGAAATATTTCTAAATTTGTTTTGTGACACAAAGTGCATGGTTGAAAGTGTTATTTACTGTATTTGGTTTGCAACATGTGCATCTCAAAAAATAAAGCGTGAATGGGCAGTAAAAAAAAAAAAAAAGGTTATTATCTCCAAAGTAGGAATAAATTTATCCAATAATATAACTGACTTAATCCCACAATTATTTGAACTAGTTAAACAAATGAAGTGCTTGCTGATCAATTCTCAGCAGAATTCCTTAAAAATTCATGGGCTTAATACCATTAGGTGATGCAATTCTTCTCTGGTAGAATTGTATTATGTGTAGTTAATATCCTTTGCAAAATATAAGATTGCATTTCTCTTCTTCATGATGGCCCAACTTTATTTCATAAAAATATGACAAAACATTCACTCATCGATTTCATTAATTACTTATAATGTATCAACTAGTGTATTTCTTTGCTAAGCTATGAAAATACCTACTTGTACCCTTGCCAAATCTGGTTCCAATGCTGCCACTAGCCTCATTCCCTGATCCTGTATGAATGCTCCAGGTTCTTTAGACCTTGTTATTTTTTGGCTTGTTTGCTTTTAAATATTTCAGGTTTAGGTTTACTAGTACATCTGCCAAAGGTAATCACAGGGATTGATTCTTACTGAAAGTGCTTAAGACAGTTGCATTTAATTTGCTTAACATAAGTAGCATTCTCAGAAGCTCAAGGTCATGATTCAGAATATTTTTTTTAATGTCAACACTTTGGAATGGCTGAGATGTCAATACTTTTATGAGTCTACTTAATTAAAATTAAGAAAGTGAACTATGTTATCACAATTAATCCTAGGTGGCACTTTAAAGAATCAAGGCCAATGAAAATATAAAAATGTTTCCTATTATCAATATCTACAGACAAATTTTTATAATCAATGTTATTTCTGGATTAAAATAGATATATACACACAGAAAATTTATATATGTAAAAATAGAGATAATGTTCAGTCATTTATAGCAACACAAAATAGGAAAATTATAGTGATGTCAAATACATCATTGATCCAAATATCTCATTTTAATCATTATTTTAATCTCCTACTAAATTTAATAAGCAGGAACATTGTGACATTCTCCTTTTTTTGTCCTAAAGGTAAATGAAAAAGGAAAATGATAATGATAAATACACAGATGAGATGATCATTTTTGAGATAATTAAGAATTGTCTGTCATGGCCATTTAGTTGATTAATAGTTTAATGGCATTCACTGAACCATGTCCTGATCTTGGGCACCTGATACATCAGAGATGTGTAGCTGCACTTCCCCACTCCCTCAGTGGTAGGGGAGTCTGATATATTTATATTTCTCTTTTCGGCCCTGGCCGGTTGGCTCAGCGGTAGAGCGTCGGCCTGGCATGCGGGGGACCCGGGTTCAATTCCCGGCCAGGGCACATAGGAGAAGCGCCCATTTGCTTCTCCACCCCCCCCTCCTTCCTCTCTGTCTCTCTCTTCCCCTCCCGCAGCCAAGGCTCCATTGGAGCAAAGATGGCCCGGGCACTGGGGATGGCTCGTTGGCCTCTGCCCCAGGCGCTAGAGTGGCTCTGGTCACAATAGAGCGACGCCCCGGAGGGGCAGAGCATCGCCCCCTGGTGGGCAGAGCTTCGCCCCTGGTGGGCGTGCCAGGTGGATCCTGGTCGGGCGCATGCGGGAGTCTGTCTGACTGTCTCTCCCCGTTTCCAGCTTCAGAAAAATACAAAAAAAAAAAAAATATATATATATATATATATATATATATATATATTTTTTTTTTTTCTCTTTTCTGGTGAATGGCAGAATTTGCCTAATAAAGATAGATATATCTAAAACGAAAGACGGAGATTCAGTTTTGGGGTGGACAAAAAGTAAGATTAATGTTTACTACAGTAACCAAATTCTAAGTATTTTAATAACATAGACAATTACATGCTGAAGAAGAAAAATACCAACTTTAAAACTGTTGCTTTCATTTTCAAGAACAAGAATAATATAGTCCAAAATAATAGAATAAGAGATTCTAAAACATTCAATAGAAACTTTACTATTCATATCCGGTTTATGTTCTTCATGGGATTTGATGGTTTTAATCCTCCTTTAATGAAAGCATTCTGCTTTGGTTTCTAAGACACCACTCTCCCCTGATTTGCCTCTGAAAGATCCATGTAATAAAGTCATTTTTCTTTTTATTTTGAATTCAATAATTACTATATGCCTCATACTGTTAAACATTCGGAATAAAGAGTCAGTTAGAATATGACATAGAAAGGTGAACCTTTTAATGGAAGTGACAGAGAAGTAAACGGATGATTAGATTGATATTACTTGTGTTATAAACACAGGACATCATGGAAATTTGCCACTTAGACATTTAACCAGCCTGAGGAAGACAGTTTTGCCATAAAGACTTCTCAGAGTAACTGATGCCTGATAAACTCTACACAGCACTCTAAGGTCTACTTAAGATGTTGTTTTTACCAGGATTGTAACTTCAAACCTACTTTTTCCTTTTTTTCCATATTATATTCGAGAATTACAACCTCACCTTCCAACCTGACACCAATGATCCCTAAATATGTAATATCTCTACAATCTCTTCTCTCATCATGAGATTGCCTTTTTTAAAAAATACCTATTGGACAACATTTGAATATGCCTTAGAAATCTCAAAATCAGCTTGCTAAAAAATTGTTATCCTCTTGCACCAGTATTTTTCTTCTTATATTAAATATATCACCTGACAATATCAAGTGATTCTGGACTTCTTCCTTAAGTACTACATCTAATTATTTAACAACTGTAATAATTTCTTCTTTGTAATTATCATAGTGTAGTTCTTTACATCTATTTCCAGTTTATCTTCTTATAGTTACACTCTCTTATATGATGTAAGAACTGAACTCTCTGCCTAAAATCTTTTGTATTCAATCTACCACACAGCTGTCAGATTGATCATGGTAAAATACAACTATGATCAAGGCATTTGTTGACTATAATGCATGACTTCCCTTTGCCTATAGGGTAAATTATTTATAACTTAGCATGTCATAAAAATTCATAATCTCTCTCATGACTCTATTTCTGAGAACACTTGTTACTGTTCTTCATTTGGGCAGTCCTTAGCATAAGACATAATCTCTTCAAACTACCTGTCTTTGCTCAAATTGTCCTTGTCCAGTATCCCTTAACGTCACCTGTGTGCTCAGTGAATTCTTTCTCAACCTTCAAGTTTTAGCTTCCATATCATCACCTCAATGGATCATTCAGGAGACATTTCTTGGTCCTGGCCAGGTATCTCAGTTGGTCAGAGTGTCATCTGATACACCAAGGTTGCAGATTTTATTCCTGGTCAGGGTATACACAAGAATCAACCAATGAATACATAAATAAGTGGAATAAGTTGATGTTTCTCTCTCTCTTCTTTCCTCTCTCTCAAAAATCAATAAATAAAAAATTTAAAAGAGAAAGAGGTTTCCTCTTCCACCTCCATCTGGTATATACTGCCTTACTTTGTTTACTTTCTTGTCTCACTCACCAAAATGTGAGCTTCTAGAATCTAGGAATGTTGTAATTCCTTCAGCACTCTATGTGCCCCAGCACTATTGATAGATACTCAATAAAGATATATAGAGTGCCCTGGCCGGTTGGCTCAGCGGTAGAGCGTCGGCCTGGCGTGCGGGGGACCTGGGTTTGATTCCCGGCCAGGGCACATAGGAGAAGCGCCCATTTGCTTCTCCACCCCCCCTCCTTCCTCTCTGTCTCTCTCTTCCCCTCCCGCAGCCATGGCTCCATTGGAGCAAAGATGGCCCGGGCGCTGGGGATGGCTCCTTGGCCTCTGCCCCAGGCGCTAGAGTGGCTCTGGTCACGGCAGAGAGACGCCCGGAGGGGCAGATCATCGCCCCCTGGTGGGCAGAGCGGCGCCCCTGGTGGGCGTGCCGCGTGGATCCCGGTCGGGCACATGCGGGAGTCTGTCTGACTGTCTCTCCCTGTTTCCAGCTTCAGAAAAAAAAAAAGATATATAGAGTAATATCACTGAGTCGTCTTTTAGATGTCAGTAATAGGACATTTAAAGTCTGTGGTTGTAAGTGGAGAACAATCTATGTAAACATATATTTACAGAAATTATCACCTATAGGCAAACTTGGTAGATCATAACAAGTTAGTAAATTTATATTATCATTTGAGAAATTCATACTCTAATACTTACTTCAATCCTCCCTTTTAAAATTCATATTTTGTTAAAAATATGTAGTTCTTTTATCAGTTTGTTTTTCTTAAATATCTTATACCAAAGTAAACTCATAAAATATCCTATTATTGAAATTTACACAATGAATCAATGATCATTTATTTTTATATATCTGTATTGAGCATCTGTAGTGCTGGGACCAGGATAGTAAAGAAAAGACAATATTCCTGGATTCTAGAAGCTCACTTTTCAGTAACTGAGGCAAAAAGTATATATAAAAAAGAGATAAAGGAGTAGAGATGAGTAAAGTTTATATACATGTATATATAATAGTCACAGTGGAGAAAAGGCCTTGTTTTATGTATAAAGTTTTCCCATCTAAATATAACATTTTAATAAATGACCTAAGATGATATATGTTCACTTTGACATTTTCTATACTCCCTGGCACAACCTGAAATTAGGCATAGTTCAGTCTAAGAGACATTAATAAATCAACACTTTACTATTTTAAATTATTTTCCTGATACAAAGAATTATTTGCTTCATTTATTTTATTCTCTTAAAATATAAGAATATCAACTTCTTCTCATAAAAGGAACAAGAGTCACATACATTTCTCATTTAACTTTTACCAAGATTCGGAGGTATTTTTATGAGATGCCGTATTTTTTGCTCCATAAGACGTACTTGACCATAAGCCACATGTAGGGTTTTAAGGCAGAAAATAAGAAAAAAACATTCTGAACCAAACGGTGTGTTAAGATATTTAATAAAATAACATATCTTTTGCTCCGTAAGACGCATGGGCATTTTCCCCTCCACTACCAGGGGAAACAAAGTGTCTTATGGAACGAAAAACACAGTATCTTACTTTCTCTATCTTTTTATCTATTCTTTATTAATAAAATCCCAGGTAATGTGCTCACACATTTTTCATACTTTTAAAAATAGAGGTGGATAATAAAATACAGCAGAAGTTTGTGGTACATCCAGGAACATACTTTCTGAGTCTCTGAACATTTTCCTTCACATTGCTGACGAGTTGGAACTCTGGAAGCCACTTGGGCATTATGACACAAAGGTTAAGAGATGATCAAGACCTTGCCCTGTCATCCTTGAGCAGCTGAACCCTCACTCTCAGTCTCCTACTTCCATCCTTAGTATTACATGAGGATAGCATACTTTATGTATTTAAGCCTGCTAGTCAGATTTCTTTTGTGAGAGCTAAACAGAATTCTTAGCCAACTTAGCAAATTCATGTTCACATCGGCTCTAGAAATGACCCAAGGACATATGGAAAGCAAGTGTTAAAACAAGATTGTAAGTTCCAATCTGGCTTGTTATCTTGGTTCACTTTATTACACTATATGACAATACATATGTGCTAGGAATTGTATTCTCTTACAGTGCTTTGTGGCTGTTTTGTTTAGGCTAATGAAATACAGTAAGCTGAGACTGAATTATACCTGGGGGCAAGAATATGTAATGGTTAAAATCATTCTCATTTTCAACCCTACACACGACCATTACACTTGTCTTAAACAGAAGAAATTTTGTGGAGGGGTATTTGTTTTTATGTTTATTTTATTGATCTTAGAGAGAGGAACATCTGTTCCTGTATGTTCCCTGACCAGGGATCAAACTGGCAACCTCTGAGGTTTGGAATGATACTCTAATCAACCGAGCCATCTGGCCAGGGATAACAGAAGACATTTTTAAACAAGAAATCATATTGTTACCACTTACATTTAGAGACTGACATTTGCCTTTGTAAGGATACCTTTTTAATGTATATAATTAATGCAGGAATATCCCATATTGGAGTAGTTTTAGTGGAAAAACAAAGAAGGGAGAGAGGGAGGGAGGAATGGGGAAGGAAAGAAGGAAGGAAAGAAGAAAGTCAAAGAAAAAATAATGAATAGATTATTGAAGTATTTTAACTAGAGTACTCTATACACTTATGTCAGCCTGTCTTTAATGATATTAAAATGAACTCAATATTTAATTCATTATATGTTATACATGGACAAAACATGAAATGATCAATTATTATATAAAGATTGGAAAAAAGAGATGATGTAAAGTTACCCTTTCAAATCAGGAAAGAGAATCAGCAATAATTATTGATTCTTCATATTAACTGAGCAAGAAAGCATATCAAGGTGGATCAAAAATGAAGGATGACTATATAGATGGTTGACTTACTATCTTGAGCAGCTTGTCAAATGTCCTCAGGCACAGTTCAAAAAAAATTTAAAACTGTGTTAAGTACCTTATATCAGTATTGAAGCAAAATATATGTAATTGCACTAATTCAAACCACATTCTCCAAAATTATCCCAAAATTCTGACATTATACTATACCTATACATACCCCAGAATTCCTGAATTAATTGACAAGTAGTCTCTTCCAGGAAATCCTCAGTAATTAATACACTATTTGGAAACAAATAGAATAAGAATATACTTTATATAAATAAATAATTTGAATATAAAATTGTTTATTCTGAATCCACAACCTGACCACCATCCACTATATTAAATAAAGTTTTCTTATGAATTATAGTTGGTGTTCTTCAAGGATGACTTGATAGTGCCTTTCCTTCTACAGTGCCAGCACCATTGCCAGGAAATGAATGAGACTTGCTTCTCAGTGAGGCCAAGGATCACTCTTAAAATCAATGTTAAGAGTGAGAAAGTGACATCTAGTTAACTTCCCTTTCTGTAATACAATCACATTTATTATGCACAGGTTGCATTTCTTGGTCAGTGGATACACAATTTCAACACAGTTTTTCTTTCAATGCCTTTACTGGACACTGTGATAGAGATAGAGATGGACAGTCTAGATCTTGCAATGAAAGTTTGTTGCCCCAGCTGTTGGGAGTACTACTAAGCACATGCATCCTTTCACTGCTAGCCCTTCAGGGATGGCCTCATGCCCAAGGCCGTGCCTTCCCTAGACAGACTGCCATGCAATGAACTGATTGATCACATTGGTGCTTAGGGTGCTCAATGCATAATGACTGACAGACCATTTAGTTACAGAATTCCCTGTGGGAGTCAGCAAACACAACTGTTTGGGCCCACTATGCGGTCTGTCTTCTCCATATTCCCCATCCTGCCTCTTTCTTCTTTCTTGCAGATATACTCAAGAGCATTCTCTAATTAATATATTGGGATCTAAATCCAATCTCAATGTCTGCTTTTCAAAAAACCCAACCAACAGATACTATATGAAGTACTGACTGATTTATTTCTAGAATGTCTGACCAAATGATCAGAATTATTGACCATATTGTTTTGGCTTTCCCATTCATATTCTTTAAACCCCGAATCTCACTCCTGTTAGTACCCCTTTTATCCAGAGCTAAAGAGGCACCTGCACAAAAGCTGAAGAAGCTGAAGAAGAAAGCCAAGTGGAGCTGGAAGTCTGCGGGCTCACTAACAAGGTGACCTAGCTGATCAGTGACAACTTATGTGATGTGTGACAGGGACTGGTGCCTTGCAATGTGCTTCCAAGTGCAAAAAGTTTATTTTTTCACTTTCACTTTCCAATTCTCATGGAAACTGTCTCAAAGAAAAGAAAGTCTAAGAAACATAGTTTTATTTTAGCTAAATTCACACAGTGCAAACTCGACACTAATATATAACATATTTAATCCTCACACTAACCCAATTATTATCTGCATCTTACAGAAGGAGAAAATAAGGCATAGCAAGGATATATAATTTGCCTGAGCACAAGTAGCTAGGTGCTTAGTCAGGCAAGGTTTCCACAGATAACAATTATACAATCTAAACAAAATATAAAATAATAAAAGTAATTTCAAGAAACAGAAGAAAGAACAGCAGGCAGAATCTGGAAGGGAATTTACTGTTGAAAGAACATAACTGTACTTGGTGAAACTTGTGAATATACACTTTTTTGCCCTATAGTATGTCCAATTCAACATGGAGACGCCAAAAGCTGCTGAGGATAGATTTTGGGAAAGTGGAACAGACAGAAAATCAGTAATCCTGGGTGGATGTAAGGGAGCTTCAGAGGGGGTTAGCCCCAATATTTGTATACAAAGTCTACCAAGATATTGGCCAATCCCTAAAGCACAGTAAGGACCTTAAGACATCCAGAAAAAAATCTCACCAGCTTTAAACTAAGAACACTGAGTGGTGATTCCATCTTTCGCAACCCACAGGGAACACAGAATTTGGAAATTGAGTCCTAAATTATCTCTCTGATAAAGTGAAAAATTACTATTCAGAGGAACAGAATCTAGAGTCTCTACCACATGCCATTCATATCTAGTATTCAGTCAAAAATCACTTTTCATGTAAACAGAAAAGTTTGATCTATACTCAAGCAAAAAAATAGTTAATAAACCAACCCTAAGATACCTAGATATAGGAATTATCAAACAGTAACATTGAAGAAGTTGTTAAATATTTTCAGGAAACCTAAAGGAAAGTGAATGCATATAAATAAACAGGTGATGAATCTCAGCAGAGAAACAGAAACTATGTATAAAGTTCTAAGGCCCATAGCTGGGAGATTGCAGGAATGGCAAGTCTATGAATGTTAATAAAGCTGAATGAACAAGAAAGGGGTTGTCAAGAGAAAAGGAGAGAGAGTTCAGGAAGTCAGATTATATAGATCCCTGAAGGCCGCTGTAAGGATCTGGGACTTTAGTTAAGTGAAAGAACAACTAATTGAAATAATTTAAACAAAAGAGTAACATGAGTTGACTTCTTATTTATGAAGATCACCTCTACTGTCCCACTGAGAAGACTCTGGGGAAAGGGGTAAGAAAGAAGGACGGGGGACTGGTTAGGAGGCTCTGAATGGATGCTGGTGGTTTGGATTTGAGTGGTACTTGTGAAATTGATGAGAACTGGATAACATGAATGTAAAGAATAATAGGAAGTATCGATATAGTTTGGTTATGTGGTATGACTCAAAGATTTTTTGACTAAGTAGTTAAAAGTTGCAGTCAGTCAATTGGGTATATAATTTATGGAGCTCCATGCAAAATGAAAATGCAGGGCATTTTGTTTAAAAATTACTGAAAATGTCAGAATCACGACAGTGGAGTTTTATACAAACTGCACAGATTGCACGGCCAGGAAGCCCTGGATGTAGCTGCCAACCTCAGAAGGGGGTACATATTGTAGATAAGAGAAGGAAGGTTGACTTTAGAAATTTTAGGTTTGAAGCAATGCATTTGATGGTGCTTAGTAAAGAATAAAATTTACTTAAAATAGAAAGCATTTTGTACCTTTAAAAAACCATCCAGTCACTGAGTTTTTGTTCATAGAAAGTTAAACCTCTGAATACAGAGAAATACCTATATCAGTAAATCATCTTTCCTCAGCCTTTTATGCAATATCTCATGGGATGGTCATTTTTAGTACATTGAATGGGTTTAAGTATCAGGGGGAAATCTGCAGGCAATGAAACTATTCAGAACAAAATCTGATTTGATTAGAAAGGGGGGTACATAAAGCACTTGCAAAAAGGTTTTAAATCAGTTGATTTTTTTCCCCTAATATTGATACCTATCCAAGGGAGGGATATCAACACCAATAAAAATGCATCAATGAGTGTTTGCAGTTTTATTTTAAAACATTTATTGAGATTCATTTATGTATTCAACCTTAAAACTGTAGCAAAATTAAATCGCATTTGTCACAAGAGTCTGTAGGTTAATCAAGATATCATCCTTGATTTGACCAGGCTGCTGCTCCCAATATGCTAACCCATGCAACCACTCTTTACAGAGCTACCCTCAGAGAGCGTATTGACAAAGAATACTTGTAAATATAACCAAAAAATAGTTGTGCTGATTCCATTATTTATACAAGAGTGATAAGACGGCCTGATCAGGCAGTGGCACAGGGATAGAACATCGGACTGGGATGCTGAGGACCCAGGTTCAAAACCCCGAGATCGCCGGTTTGAACGTGGACTCATCTGGCTTGAGCAAGGCTCACCAGCTTGAGCCCAAGGTTGCTGGCTCCAGCAAGGGGTCACTCGGTCTGCTGGAGCCCCCTTGTCAAGGCACATATGAGAAAGCAATCAATGAACAACTAAGGTGCCACAAGGAAGAATTGATGCTTCTTATCTCTCCCTTCCTGTCTGTCCCTATCTGTCCCTCTCTCTGTCTCTCTCTGTCTCTGTCACAGAAAAAATAAAAGAATGATAGGAAATCTTCTATGGTTCAATAAAATATCAGCTTTATGTTAAAACTTCTACGCCATTTAGACTCTTTACAGAAAAACTGATAATAAAGAAAAATGTTGAAAAATTATTGAAAATCCCAGAGTCCACAGAAAACCATCAAAATAGTTCAGTTTTCCATGGGGCTATGTAAGCATATATGGTATATATTTTGGATTTATAATTTTAAAATAATATGCTGTGTGTCTCTCTTTATGTGTGAAAAATTGTAATTTTTTTTACTATTTTCACACATATTGGCAAAAAGTTATTTATAATAGTCTCTTTAGATTATTTTGTCTCTAGTTGTGCTTATTATTTAATTTCTAATACAATTTAGAAGTTCTTGGTTTTGTTTTCATTTAATTCCATATATTGAATACTTGGAAAATTAGTTTTAAACATATTTCTTGTAGTTTAATTTTCTTCCAAGTAATGTTAAACAAAAATTATTATTTGCAATGGTTTTATCTTAATTCAGTTCCCAGTCATTTTCTAATTTTCATTTTGATGTCTTCAACCCCTAAACTTTCATTTTTCTAGTTCTAATATGTGCAGTTTATTAGTAATCTTTTAGTGATTACTAAATTGTATTTCAATTAGCATGGATAGTCTACATGATACACATTTTGAATTCTCTGAGTCTTGATTTATAACCTAGGTTAAGACCAAATTTTTAAAAATATTCTTCGTGTGCTTGATATTAAAATGTATGTTTTTCTGTTTAAATTTAAGCATAACAATAAGCCTTGTTAATTCTGTTAATTATGTCTCACAATACTTTGTATCTATACTTCTGAAAATATATTTCAAATTTTTTTTTTTTTTGTATTTTCCCGAAGCTGGAAATGGGGAGAGAGAGCCAGACAGACTCCCACATGCACCCGACCGGGATCCACCCGGCATGCCCACCAGGGGGCGACGCTCTGCCCCTCCAGGGCGTCGCTCCGTTGTGACCAGAGCCACTCTAGCACCTGGGGCAGAGGCCAAGGAGCCATCCCCAGCGCCCGGGCCATCCTTGCTCCAATGGAGCCCCGCTGCGGGAGGGGAAGAGAGAGACAGAGAGGAAGGAGAGGGGGAGGGGTGGAGAAGCAGATGGGCGCCTCTCCTGTGTGCCCTGGCCGGGAATCGAACCCGGGACCTCCGCACGCCAGGCCGTCAATTTTTTTTAATTTGAGAAGCATTTGTAAACATTCCCACTCTAATTTTGGAGTTGTCTCTTTGAAACACTAATAATTTTTGTACTACATATTGTGAGATATAATAACAAAGTAATCTGTTGTGTAGCGGTTGAGTAATTTTATGCTAATAAACAGAAATTATTATTCTTTTGTGATACAGTCTAGAAATACTTTTGTCTTAATACTTTTGTTTATTTTGTAATGGTTGAAATGCAATTTGAGATAAACACTTAAAATACAAGGAAGCAAAATGCTAGAAATTAAAAGAATTATATATATTATAATATATATGACAGAGAGATCTATATCACCTATATCTACATATCTATATGCCTACATACCTATCTATTTTATATGAAGAATTCAGGTTATTTGCATTTATATTGATTATTGATATATTAAATAATTTAATTTCATTTGTTTAATGTAGCTGGGTTTTTCTTGCTTTCAATTATTTCATCAGTTTTAAGTCATATTATTTTCTTTACTGTATTATATATTGTACATGTATTATTTCACTGAATGCACATGCAATTTTAACATCCATATTTGACTTCACAATTTTCTTAAACATTTTTATTTGTTGACTTTTAGAGAGAGAGGAAATATGAGAAGGGAGAGAAAAGGAGAAGGAGGAAGGGAGGGAGGGAGGGAGGGAGAAAGAGTGAAAGAGAGAAAGAGAGAGAGATAGATCTGTTGTTCCACTTATTCATGCCATCATTGATTGATTGTTGTATGTTCCTTGACCAGGGATTGAACCTGCAACCTCAGCATGTTGGGATGATGTTCAGACAAACTGAGCAACCCAGCCACAGCCCGACTTCAAAATTTTAAAAGTAACATCACTCACTTTCTCTGTATTTTTTCTGAAGCTGGAAACGGGGAGAGACAGTCAGACAGACTCCCGCATGCGCCCGACCGGGATCCACCCGGCATGCCCACCAGGGGCAACGCTCTGCCCACCAGGGGGCGATGCTCTGCCCCTCCGGGGCGTCGCTCTGCCGCAACCAGAGCCACTCTAGCGCCTGGGACAGAGGCCAAGAAGCCATCCCCAGCACCCAGGCCATCTTTGCTCCAATGGAGCCTCAGCTGCGGGAGGGGAAGAGAGAGACAGAGAGGAAGGGGGGGGGTGGAGAAGCAAATGGGTGCTTCTCCTATGTGCCCTGGCCGGGAATCCAACCCGGGTCCCCTGCACGCCAGGCCGACGCTCTACCGCTGAGCCAAGTGGCCAGGGCCCACTCACTTTCTCTGAAACAGTATAACGACCCTAAAAAATTTATGTTAGTAACTGCTATTTCATAGTCCAAAGTATCATCCACTATTTATGTTCATCTTATATGTGAATTATTTGTTTACACTTACAAATATGTTTACTAATATCTTTATTCATTAATCCTTCTGACTTAGCTGTTTTTTCTATGCGGTTTAATTTTCATCTTCAAGTGTGTATTTGGAAGTATAGTCTCTCCTTCACCCTCTCTTTTTGTCTAAAAATGTCTCTTACTATTTCTTTTTTTTCATTTTTGTATTTTTCTGAAGCTGGAAACGGGGAGAGACAGTCAGACAGACTCCCGCATGTGCCCGACGGGGATCCACCCGGCACGCCCACCAGGGGCAACGCTCTGCCCACCAGGGGGCGATGCTCTGCCCCTCCGGGGCGTCGCTCTGCCGCGACCAGAGCCACTCTAGCGCCTGGGGCAGAGGCCAAGAAGCCATCCCTAGCGCCCGGGCCATCTTTGCTCCAATGGAGCCTTGGCTGCGGGAGGGGAAGAGAGACAGAGAGGAAAGCACGGCGGAGGGGTGGAGAAGCAAATGGGTGCTTCTCCTATGTGCCCTGGCTGGGAATCGAACCTGGGTCCCCCTCACGCCAGGCCGACGCTCTACCACTGAGCCAACTGGCCAGGGCCAATTACTATAATTCTTAAATCATGATAGCAGTAGCATTAAGTGTCTCTTCCCAGATGGAACATGGGTACTTGTAATGTGGAAACACTTTTCGGGTTAATTTCTCAAACTGGAATTTACTAGACTGCAGAAAAGTAAAATTGAACTAGACAGATATGTGAGGCAGACCTATGCTTTTGATTTTTCAGGTTATTCTTTTTTTTTTTTTTACTTCATCCAAAGGCTAATCAGAGGCAGGTGAACTTCCTGGTTTCCTTTTGCTGATGAGTGGATATATTTAGTCTACTTTCTCTGATATATAAGACTTTCGGATACTGGACTGATGCACAGATATCAGTTTCAACTGCCTTATCTCCCTTATCTATATGGCTATGAAAATCCCTTAGTATCAAAAATGGCTGAATTCCCATCATGCCTTCACAAGGAAGTCAGTTTCATTAAAAGACATCTCTAATTGCTCGAAAACTTTGTATGCTGTGCAGAATAATTTTATTAATTGAACTTCTGTGACCCTTATTCCTCCCAGCTGTTTCTTCAAGTTGACCCTCAGGAAAATCCCTTGAACGTGCCTAATGCTCCTTTCATAATTACTGAAAATGCCTAATGTCTTGCACACCTGCTTGCCACTTACAAGCATTCACATAAACTCAACTGCATACAAATGCAAACACAGGACTAGGTTTTCTCTTTCTGGCGTTAAAACATCTCTATGTCCTCAAACTTTCTGTAAATGAAATGGTTTCAAAACTATTTTTTCTTTCTGGTCACTCTACCAGATTCATCATGGTTTGTCCACTTTTCTTTAAAAATGTTGATTTCTTAAATAAACACAGACCTGATATATGTCTGGCCAGGCAAAGCAGATTAAAACTATTGCTTTCTTTATTTTTCTCCCTGGGGAAAATGTAAAAAAAAAACAAACAAACATATAACATAAGATCAAAATTTTAAGTGATTATATGGCATTATTAATTATAAGCAAAAAATCCCTCCTGACCAGGCGGTGGCACAGTAAATAGATGGTTGACCTGGGATGCTGAGGACCCAAGTTTGAAACCTCGAGGTCATCAGCATGAGTGTGGGCTCATCTGGCTTGAGTGTGGAGTCACCAGCTTGTGTGTGGGATCGTAAACATAATCCTATGGTCCTTAGCTTGAGCCCAAAGGTCGTTGATTTGAAGCTCAAGGTCACTGGTTTGAGTCCAAGGTCACTGGATTGAGCAAAGGGTCACTGGCTTGCCCCCCATTCAAGACATGTATGAGAAGCAATCAATGAACATTTAAAGTCATGCAACTATAAATTGATGCTTCTCATTTCTCTCCCTTCCTGTCTGTCTCTCTCTTTTACACACACATACACACACACACAAAAAAAAATTCCCTGTAAACTTATAGATGTAAGAAAACTTAGTAAATCTTTCTTTCAGAGATATAAAATACATTCAATTTCCTTTTCCTCCTTTGTATACTTAATATAGAACGGTGTTACAACAGTGATTGCTTATTTTGAATTGGCTCTGGTTTGTCTACATTCATATAAAATTATGGTGTTAAGATCAGAACTCAATGCTCTGGGCCTCGGCAAGTAAGATAAAACCAAATTTTTATCTTTGGCATTCTAGACACTATACATAAGGAATTCAGACTTATATACTAACCATTTTTTGCCAACATCTTACCATTCATATATTGCGTTTAATAAGTCAAAATTTGAATCCACTCTAAAAGTACAATCCCTAAACCACAAGCTCCTCCAACACTTTCTGTGTGTGATTCTCTTGTTGCAGAGAAGGTACACCAATTGTGACTTGCTCAGAATAAGTCAACTTCTCTGGACCTCTACTATTGCATAATTAAACAATATCCCTTCCCTAAAAGTGTGGTTAAAAAAAGAAAATTAGATAACAAAAATTAAATTCTTAGTGTTATGCCTAGCACATATCAAATGAAGAAAATAATTATGAACACTAATTATGATATTTTAAGTTAAATAGCCACGGGCATTTTAATTTGGGAACACATGTACAAGCAAAACTTTTAAATGTTTCCCATCAAATCTCCCCCTTTTAAAACTGGCTCACCATTCCAGTCTATTGACATTTTTTTGAATACAGATTCTGTTATCCTGCAAATTTATTCTTACCACTTTCGTGTCATCTGTAATTTTGATAATCGTGTTTTCCAGAACTTGGCTGCAATAATTGACAATATTAGGCAAGATATAGCCTCCTCTTCCATGTGCAGCCAACCACATATAATTCTGCCTAATTGAACTCATATCCAGGGCTTGTGTCTATAGCTTTTCACAGAAATATTACAGGAGAAAATGTCACAAGCTTTGCTGATGTTCAGATATACACAGATAGACACAATTTCTTACTCAACTATCCTAATGAGCTGTCATGAAATGAAGGTGGTCTAACTTGACATGTCTTGTTCTTGTGAACTTTGACCACTCTTGATAAAGGCTTCTTTCAGAAGTAGATTTTTTTTTAATGTTGCTCTGCAGGAGCAATTTAGAGCTGGAGACCCTCACAATCTATCAAGTCGTGCATAGTCTGGGGATATCAAGGGAATATGTTTTACCATAAAACACAGGTCCTTCCATCCTAACAGACTGCAGTTCCATGTGCCCTTCAATCCAATCTCTTTTTAGTGTACAAGACTGTCCCTGTTATACAAACAGTGCATTTTCAAAGAAGGTCAAGGTCAACCACCATTGCCATAAATTTCTCATTATTTTTAGAGATAAATTGTCTGGACCAGGATACCTGAGTTCCTATGTAAGAGCATGGTATATTTGGTACATTCCCTCTCATCAATATTTAGGCCAAAAAAAAAAAAGATTGAGAAGACAAAAGGAAAATAATGATTAATTGTGTCATTTCCCACTATGGCATTACCATAATGCCATCGCAGAACTTCCTGTCTCATGCAAATTTTTGCTCTAAAGTAGTGCCAGGGAAGGGTACTAGTATCTAGATGGAGAAACTTATCCTTGACACTCCCTGTTAAGTAACATACTAAGAATTATCTTTTTTATGAAAAAAACTCATGGACATGAACAACAGTGTGGTGACTGAGGAGGGGGAGGGGTGGAGAATATGGGAGGCAGTAAATGGCGATGGACAAAAACTGAGGGGGAGGATTAACACACAATCCATACACAGAAATTTGTTATAGAATTGGGCACCTGAAAACTCTATAATTAGGTTAACCAGTGTCACCTCAATTAAAAAAAGATCATAAGAATTTTTTTTTTGTCATAAAATATTTTTTTCCAGACATGGTCAGGTATATTGTAAACATTTTACAACGTCATATAAACAGCACTATTTTCTATTTCCATTTGAAAACTGCACCTTTTCCTTAAAATTCAGCTACAAGATCTTTGGGGATGAACTTAAGGATAATCAAGACAACAAGACGGGTAATAGCAAATGTTGGAGAGGCTGTGGAGAAAAAGGAACCCTCATTCACTGTTGGTGGGACTGTAAAGTAGTACAACCATTATGGAGGAAAGTATGGTGGTTTCTCAAAAAACTGCAAATAGAACTACCTTATGACCCAGCAATCCCTCTACTGGGTATATACCCCAAAACCTCAGAAACATTGATACGTGAAGACACATGTAGCCCCATGTTCATTGCAGCACTGTTCACAGTGGCCAAGACATGGAAACAACCAAAAAGCCCTTCAATAGAAGACTGGATAAAGAAGATGTGGCACATATACACTATGGAATACTACTCAGCCATAAGAAATGATGACATCAGATCATTTACAGCAAAATGGTGGGATCTTGATAACATTATAAGGAGTGAAATAAGTAAATCAGAAAAAAACAAGAACTACATGATTCCATACATTGGTGGAACATAAAAATGAGACTAAGAGACATGGACAAGAGTGTGGTGGTTACCAAGGGTGGGGGGAGGGAGGACAGGGGGAGAGGTAGGGGGAGGGGGAGGGGCACAGAGAACTAGATAGAGGGTGGCGAAGGACAATCTGACTTTGGGCGAGGGGTATGCAACATAATCTAATGACAAAATAACCTAGACATGTTTTCTTTGAATATATGTACCCTGATTTATTAATGTCATCCCATTACCATTAATAAAAATTCATTAAAAAAAAAAAAAAAAGAGAATCATCAAGCTGTCCTCAAAATAGTCTTTCATTTCCAATGTATATTTATTTCCTTTAGTATCAGTTTTATGGCTATTTGTATTTCATTTTCTGATTTTTCTCTTCAATAGCTATGGTAGTTATTATTATTATTATTATTATTATTACATTATCTTTATCAGTGACGCTTTGTAAAGCCAGTAGCCACAGCCACCATCATAGCCGCCTGGCCCATGCAGATTCACATTTGATTCGAACAGATGGTAATGAAACAATGGAGCCAAGAACTGGAGCACCATTAGCTTTAATCCTAGCTTGCACCCAGTGGGCAAGGAATACACAGAGTGGGAAAACACTTCTCTTTCCATTCAGGGCTCCCAAAGCCACTGACTTATCCAAGTTTCCTAGAATCAAAGGTTTCTAGCTCACCAGCCTTATTCACCTCTGTTCCCCATCCCCTTCTCTCTGCACAAACTGGCTTCTCCTTCAGCACTCAGCCATTTTGGCTGCTTCTCCTCTCCTCCACGTGGCCTTTCTCTGCTCTCCTCTCTAATGCTAATCTCAAGAACTGAGAGAGAGCAAGCTCCGGGTCTGTCCCATTTTATAGTGTAGAAATCAAAACCTTTAATCCAATATACAAACAAGGAAGTCTTTGATACAAAATCACTTAGGGTGGGAAAGGCTTAGTCTTAAAACTAAGCCTTATGCTATAACGATCTTGCCTGCTTACAGCCTGTCCCCCACACCTAATGCAAAATATAAGTGAGCAAACATATATATTTACAAACTTTTTTAACCAACACGTTTATACCATGATAGGTGCTACAGTAGTTGAAAATGTCATGGACTTTGTCATTTAGAACTCATACTATAGAAAGGGAGAGGTGATTTTCATTTCAAATAATTATAATCTAAGGTAGATAATTATATTGCTGGCAGTAAATATGTTTATTTCCATCGTTTTCATTATACTTAAATGTCTCAAATATGAAAATGACAGAAATCAGCAAACATCACCATATGGTTTTATTTTGCCTTTTTATTTCTTCTTTTCCCTGTTAAGAGTTATTCATCTGTATAGGCAAGAAGCAACTGTGCATGTGGTGCGATTTTAAGGAAAACTAAATATCTCATTTGCATTAATATTTTATTTCTCTCTAGGCTATCAGAAAGTCTGAATTTCATATTGAGGTCATTTATACCAATAAAACTCTTATTAAAATATAAAAATGTTCTTTGGGGATTGGCAGGTGAGAAGGTTGTTTTGATGATCCATTGGTATCTCTTGAACTCCAATAAACAGGGGGTTTCCCAGAAGGTGTAACAAAGAGAGGTGCAGGGAAGGAAGGGAGAAACTTTGGCAGAGGTGGATAGCACTGGATACTTATGCCTGGAAGGTGAGCTGGTGACCTCCCAGGAGCCCAGAGTTGCAAAAGAGTAGAAGAAGGAAGACGAAGGAAGAGACCTGTATCAGGATGTGGTGACTGTGTAAGCCTGTTGTTTATAAAAACATTTTCACTTTGTCGGCACTCTCATCACGGTCTGTTCCTGCTGAATTTCTATACCTGTACTTCTGCATCCTTAATTAAATGCCTCTGATTTGAAATCATAACATAGGTTCTGCCTGATTGGCTCAGTGGTAGAGCATTGGCCTGGCGTGTGGAAGTCCTAGGTTCGATTTTCAGTCAGGGTACCCAGGAGAAATGACCATCTGTTTCTCTACTTCTCCCCCCCTTTTTCTCTCTCTCTCCCTCCAGCAGCCATGGCTTGAATAGTTTGAGCAAGTTCATCCTGGCCACTGGAGGATGGCTCCATGGCCTCATGTTAGGTGCTAAAATAGCTCGGTTGCTTAGCAACAGAGCAGCAGCTCCAGATTGGGGTTGCTGAGTGGATCCCAGTCAGCAGTGCAGGTGAGAGTCTGTCTTTCTGCCTCCCTTTCTCTCACTTTAAAAATATAAATGAATGAATGAATGAATGAATGAATGAATGAATGAATGAATGAAAGTAATCACAGAGTAGGAGTTGTTTGTTTGTTTTTTCCCACAAACATCAGGTATTGTAGTACAAGTATGTCAGTGGGAAGTTGAAAATCAATGTGGAATCAAACAATCTATATTCACAGCACCAGAATCCATATTCCTATGTAAGGATTTGTATGGCCAAGAGCTGCCACCATCCTTGCCATTCACATGCACGTTCTCATTGAATTCAGGCAGATGATAAAGAAACAGTGAAGCCAAAAAATGGTGGGCCATTCCTTTATTCAAGTCTCGCACCGGCCAAAGAGCAAACATGCAGGAAAATTCCCTTTCACTCAGGGCTCCCAAAGCCACTGACGTATTCTACAGTTCCACAACCGGAATGTTGGTCAAATAAGTTTGTAAATATGATACATATGTTTGCTCGCTTATGGTTTGCATTAGGTGTGGGAGACAGGCTGTAAGCAGGCAGGGTCATTATAACCTAAGGCTTAGTTTTAAGACTAAGCTTTTCCCCACACCCTTGACTGTTGCATGATGTGGGGTGGTGCACTCTCATGAGGAATCCCATTATGCCTCAGATAAGTGACTTTGTTTCAGAGACTTCCTTGTTTGTATATTGGATTAAAGGTTTTTATTTCTACACTATAAAATGGGGCAGAGGAGCCCATGCTGGAAGAGAGCAGAGAAAGGCCACGTGGAGGAAAGGAGAAACAGCCAAGATGGCGGAGTGCTGAAGGAGAAGCCAGTTTGTGCAGAGTTTGTGCAGAGAGAAGGAGATGGGGAACAGAGGTGAATAAGGCTGGTGAGGTAGAAACCTTTGATTCTAGGAAACTCGGATAAGTCAGTGGATTTCGGAGCCCTGAATGGAAAGGGAAGTGTTTTCTCACTGTGTATATTTCTTGCCCACTGGGTGCGAGCTAGGATTAAAGCTAATGGCGCTCCAGTTCTTGGCTCCCTTGTTTCATTACTGTCTGTTCGAATCAAATTTGAACCTGCATGGGCCAGGCGGCTATGATGGTGGCTGTGGCTACTGGCTTTACACAGGAGAATCTTCTCCAGTTTCTCCTAGAGTCAAAGGTCTCTCTAGTCACAGCGGAGCTCACAATGCTCTTTATTTCTGGTTCCCCATCTGCTCTCTTTCTTTTTCCCTGCCAACATGGCTTCTTCAGCACTCTGCATTCTCTCTCTCTCACTCCACAAATAGGGCTTCTTTTTCCTTCTCCTCTCTCTTTTCAAAACTTTCTGGATGGAAAACCTCTCCTCCAGCAAACATTAGCAAAACAATGACCCCTCCCAAGCAAGAAGGTAATTTGCAATTTCACAGACCACATATATCTGGCACTGCCTAGCCCCCAATGTAAACTATAAGCAAGCAAACGTAAAAATTGTATTTTACAAACTTATTTGACAAACAGAATTATAAGATTGTATTGACAGCAGACAGATTGTGAGAGGAAAAAAAAAAGACATGCAAAGAGAGGAGACATTGCTTAAGAATGAGCTTACTGAGCAGTCTTTACTGAAATAAACGAATAGTTCTTTAGGTTAAACTACATCTTAGAGTAGTTTATATAGCAGTTATGAACCTAGAGCCAAGACACTCCTGCAATAAATATATATATCTCTTGAGATATCAAAATGCTGCAGCAACATCTCTAAAATAATCGGTCACATACAGAGCCAAGATGAAATATATACATGAATTTTATATCACATATTAGAAGCCATTTGATTATTTTCACTTTTACCAGGAAGATATTATTTTATGCTAAATGTAGTACATATGCATATGAAATGTATGGAACTTGAACAAAACCTAGAATCATCCATACTTGCTATATTACTATTTACTACTGTTTACACAGGACAATGTTTCTCAGAGTTTATCCATGACCTAGAGTGTCAGAACCACCTGAAAACCTGGTGAATGTCAGTCTCAGGATCAGCAACACTTGCCCCACACCCACCCTGAGTGAGGTCTGCTAATCACAAACTCTGGAGGGGAGATCGAGGAAGCTCTGTTTAACAAGCTCTCCGGTGACTCTGAGGCATGACAAAGACAATGACACTACTCAGAGTGGCATTTTATTATGTGAATAGAGGAATGTGATTGAAAAAAATTCACAATAGTCTTTTTACCTTGATACAAAGGTGTATATACAGGTGTAAAACCAGTAGCCATGGCCACCATCACAGCCGCCTGGCCCATGAAGGTTCACATTGGATTCTGACAGTCGGTAATGAAATAACGGAGCCAAGAACTGGTGAGCCAACATCTTTAATCCTAGCTTGCACCTGGTGGGCAAGTGAAAACACACACTGGGCTCCAAAACCCACTCATTCTGTGCTCACAAAGCTGCTGACTTATCCGAGTTTCCTAGAATCAAAGGTTTCTAGCTCACCAGACTTATTCACCTCTGTTCCCCATCTCCTTCTCCCTGCACAAAATGGCTTCTCCTTCAGCATTCTGCCATCTTGGCTGCTTTTCCTGGCCTCCCCATGTGGCCTTTTTTTCTGCTCTCCTACAGCATGGGCTCCTCCTAGAACATAATCACTCTCCCCCAGAACAACGTGATCTCTTTTTTAAAAACCTTTTGGCACTAAAGCCCTCCCCCAATACATATTAATATAATCACGCCCATCCCAAGCAAGAAGGGAAACTAATATTATCACCTGGGTGATGGGCTTCCACGTGGGCAGCGCCATCTTTAACAAAGTGAGCATAATATATTTTATCTGCCCAACAATAACTTTATATCTTACATTTAGATCTGGGCCTTCTGTTTTCTAAAGAAACTAATAAAATGATCTGTCTTTTTTTTTTAAAGGATCTGTCTTCTTTAGAGGCTCTGAATAGGAAAATAAAACAGGAACAAAGTTCAATGCCCTGAGGCAAAGGCCACAGTGACTTTTACTGACAAATGTACTGAATGCAGTACTGTGCTGAACTTTAGCACAATATGGACATAATTAGCAATTCTAATTAGTCAATAGGTGGAAACACTTAAACTACTTCTTTTGCCCTTTATTCAGCTCTAAAGAAGTTCCTCTTCCTGACTTCCTCATTCTTGTCCCTGCTTCTATTATATTTTGTGTGTATCAATAAATACCCATGAGGACTGGGGTCCAAGGTCATCACAGAAAACCTACATAGGGGAATGTGAGGTACTCTCCCTAGGTTCCTCAGTGCATTCCATGTGATCTCTGAGAAGTCACTATCTCCATGACAGTCTTCAAAGTCAAATATGTATGATGCCAGGTGGGTAATAAACCTATGGGGGATTGTAAAGCCCATAACTGCGGGCACCATCACAACCACCTGGCCTGTGCAGGTTCGCATTTGATTCGGACAGGTGGTAATGAAACAATGGAACCAAGAACTGGTGGGCCAATAGATTTAATCCTAGCTTGCACCCAGCTGGCAAGAAATACACACAGTGGGAAAACACTTCCCTTTCCATTCAGAGCTCCCAAAGCCACTGACTTATTTGAGTATTCCTAAAATCAAAGGTTTCTACCTCACCAGCCTTATTCACCTCTGTTCCCCATCTCCTTCTCTCTGCACAAACTCTGCACAAACTGGCTTCTCTTTCAGCATTCTACCATCTTAGCTGCTTCTCTCTCCTCCACGTGGCCTTTCTCTGTCCTCCTCCAGCATGGGCTCCTCTACCCCATTATGTAATGTAGAAATAAAAACCTTTAATCCAATATACAAACAAGGAAGTCTCTGAAACAAAGTCACTTATCTAAGGCATAATGGGATTCCTCATGAGAGTGCACCACCCCACATCATGCAACAGTCAAGGGTGTGGGGAAAAGCTTAGTCTTAAAACTAAGACTTAGGCTATAATAACCCTGGCCTGCTTACAGCCTGTCTCCCACACCCAATGCAAACTATAAGCAAGCAAACATATATAGCATATTTACAAACTTATTTGACCAACAGGGATCTCTTTGTAAATTATATAAATGTATAACTACTAAGATGTACACCTGAAACTAATATACTGTTAACTGTAATTTTTAATTACTGTTAACTGTAATTAAAAAATAATTTTTAAAAAAGGCAAATATAGGAAAGCATTTTGTACTAATTTACGTTTGGAGGTTAGATCCATCACTTTGTATGTAAAAAGCTCACTACTATACAATAAATACATACTAACTGAATGAAGGACTCACACATGACAAACCACAGAAATATCATTAGTGGTGAAAAGTCCAAGAAAATTTCGAGGGGAAAACCATGCCAAGGCGAGCTTTTTAAAAGTAGAATTTCGGCTGGGAAAGAATGAATTGCCTACAATGCTTCTTCAGAAGAGGAACTGTGGGTCAATAAGTTTGTAAATATGATATATATGTTTGCTCGCTTATAGTTTGCATTGGGTGTGGGGGACAGGTTATAAGCAGGCAAGGTCCTTATAGCCTAAGGCTTAGTTTTAAGACTGAACCTTTCCCATCCTTTTAATACTAAGATCTTTTCAACACTAAGCTTTTCTCCACACCCTTGACTATTACATGATGTGGGTGGTACACTCTTATAAGGAATCCAATTTATGCCTTAGATAAGTGGCTTTGTATTAGAGACTTCCTTATTTGTATATTGGCTTAAAGGTTTTTATTTCTAGACTATAAAATGGGGCAGACCAGGAGCTCTCTCTCTTGGTTCCTGAAATTAGCATTGCAGCAAAGAGGCAGCCAAGATGGCGGAGTGCTGAAGCAAAAGCCAATTTGTGCAGAGTTTGTGCAGAGAGAAGGAGATGGGGAACAGAGGTGAATAAGGCTGGTGAGGTAGAAACCTTTGATTCTAGGAATACTCAGATAAGTCACTGGCTTTGGGAGCCCTGAATGGAAAGGGAAGTGTTTTCCCACTGTGTGTATTTCTAGCCAGCTGAGTGTGAGCTAGGATTAAATATAATGGCCCACCAGTTCTTGGCTCCATTGTTTCATTAACATCTGTCCGAATCAAATGAGAACCTGCATGGGCCAGGCAGCTGTGATGGTGGCCGTGGCTACTGGCCTTACATGACCAAATATTTTTCTCACCAAATATTGTGAAATTGATGTACTTTTGACAGGCTATGTATCATGTGCCAGTGTGGTCTCCAATCAGATGACTCCATTTCACACATCAGTGTAGAAAAGTGTATTTTTAAACAGAAATGGAAGATTCTATCAACAATTATGAAGTGTTTACTGTGTATCAGGCTCTGCTGAAATACTTTAAAGTTATTAACTCAATCAATCCTTGCAACAATGCTTTGAGGTTGATAAAAATACTATCTCAATTTTCTAGGTAGAAAACTTAAACAGATGTAAAAATATTTAATTAAATTTAAAAAAATATGTTCAAGTCAATGAGAAACAACTGAAATTTGAACCCACGAAGTCTGCAGTTTGGCTTTTGACTTCTAATTCTTAACCACTACCTCAGAGTATTGAGATAATGTAATTACTTCAATGAGAATTACTGCTAGATTTTCATCGTAAAGTAACTTCAGTTTTGTCTCTCACTGTCCCTCTTTATTTACTGAGTGGGGAGAGTTCTTTCCCCAGCTGAGGATGAAAATTCAAGGCCAGCCCCATGGCTTCTCTAGCCACACTAAGGTAATAAAAATAAATGCTCAACTGTTGCTTTTAGTTCCAAAATATGGTCTCTGTTCAGTAATTAAGATATCCAGTCTCATAAAAGGCATTTTTAAAATTTTTATTTATTGAATTTTTGAGAGAGAGGAGAAAGGGGGGAAAGAGAGAGAGAGAGAGAGAGGAGAAGTGGGGAGCGCCAACACATAGTAGTTGCTTCCTGTATGTGCCTTGACCAGGCAAGCCCAGGGTTTCAAACTGACTTCAGCACTCCAGGTCGACACTTTATCCACTGCACCATCACAGGTCAGGCCCACAAAATTTTTTAAATATCTCAGTTTCTTCCAAACTTTAGCCTTCTCACCTGCCTGAGCTTGGTCTCACTTCATATGGAAGTCAATTTTATTAACACCTAAACTGGACTTTCTAATACTCTTCCTGTGACCTCACTGATTACAATGGATGATTACAACGGGATTGAATATCAGGGATAGACAAGTAGTAGATTGAGCAGGAAAGCTCTTATTTGCTTGGTAATGGCATAGTGATTTCACTTAGTACTCTGCATCTGGTAGGTAATTAAATCTGTTTTCTTCATGGGCACTGTGATGGACTAACTGAAGAAATGGCCCCATGTCTTCACCCCTCCCTTATCCATCACCTTTTCCCTGAAACTTCATAATGCTCCTTCAGTCGGACTCTGAGGATGGCCACACGACTGGTTTTGGCCAGAGGAATGTGAACAATCATGATATAAACAGAAACTTGAAAAATGCTGGCATACATAGGCTTGCCCTCACTTTTGTGCCTCTGTCACTGCAACGAGGGCATGTTTGCATTAGCTTGCCAGAGGATAAGACATACATTTCATCTCAGTTGTTCCAGCTAAAAGCATCTTAGGTGAACCTGATAATCAACCATCCCTAATCATATGTATGAACCAAGCCAGATTCAGTAGAGACATTTAGATGACAATACTGGATGTGTGAAACATTAAGTTGTCATTGTAAGTGGATGAGAGATTTTGGTTGTTATTCAGTATTACCGTGACAACAGGTATCAGATACAGGCATGCTCATGAGTTCCTTTGGGACTCCCCTCATTATGGGGATATATCTCACATGCTATTTCATCAATGAGGAAAATCATAGGCATTTCTATGCTCCTGGGTTGCCTTTTCATTTTTTGGCTCCTCAACATCTGGAAAACCTTCCACATTACTTATTCTATGACCTAACTAACATTTCTAGGGGACTCATTGAACAAAATCCAAGAAAACCATATGCATACTTTCTCTTGTTCATGGTCCACATCTGGGTCACAGAAGAGTCATGGAATTTTTACCCAACTAAACACGTTGAAGGGAAATCTAATTGTTACACAGATACTTCTCTGTTGCTGCTAGTATGAGTTAAATACCAATTCTCAGTGTAGGTGAAATTTATGGGGACACAGAATAAGCTAACTGTGGCATTTCATTAAATATTCTCTCTTGAACTGGGATTTGGAAGTAATAATATATACCCTTTTCCTTTGGGAGGGAAGAAATTCATAACACTATTCCCTCTAAAAAACCTGCTAAAAAATATTCTCGGATAAACTCTGTGAAGCTACTATGATTCTATTTGAGGTTAGACAGTATCATTCCATCTTTCCCACTTTGGGGATAAGGTGGTCCTTAAGACATAATTGTTGCTGAAGAAAATTCTCTTCTAAAAAAAGAAAGAAGGTCTTGGCTGGTTGGCTCAGCGGTAGAGTGTCAGTGTGGCATGTGGAAGTCCTGGCTTCAATTCCGGGCCAGGGCACACAGGAGAAGAGCTCATCTGCTTCTCCACCCTTCCCCCTCTTCTTTCTCTCTCTCTATCTCTTCCCTTCCCACAGCCAAGTCTCCACTGCAGCAAAGTTAGCCTAGGTGCTGAGGACGGCTCCCTGTCCTCCACCTCAAATGCTAGAATGGCTCCAGTTGCAATGGAGCAATGCCCCAGATGAGCAGAGCATCGCCCCCTGGTGGACATGCTGGGTGGATCCTGGTGAGGCACATGCAGGAGTCTGTCTCTGCCTCCCTGCTTCTCACTTCAGAAAAATACAAAAATAAAATAAAAGAAGAAAGAAAATGCCTCTCCGAATCTTTCCCTAACAAAACCCATCATTTAATATTCCTTTTAGCCTGACCAGGTGGTGGTGCAGTGGGTTGAGTGCCATACTGAGATGTAGAGGACTCAGATTCGAATCCCCAAAGTCACCAGCTTGAGCATGGGCTCACCAGTTTGAGTGCAGGGTCGCTGGCTTGAGTATGGGATCATGGACATGACGCCAAGGACACTGGCTTGAGCAGGGGGTCACTTGGTCTGCTGGAGCCCCCTGGTCAAGGCACACATGAGAAAGCAATCAATGAACAACTAAGGTGCCACAACGAAGAATTGATGCTTCTCATCTCCTTTCCTGTCTGTCTGCTCCTCTCTCCACACCTCTCTCTCTCTCTCTTTCTCTCTCTCTCTCTCTCTCTCTCTCTCTCTCACACACACACACACACACACACACACAAATAAATAAATAAATAAATAAATAAATAAATAAATAAATAAATAAATAAATAAAAGAAAGAAAGAAATAAAAAATATTCCTTTTAATTTTTTTTTTCTTTTTTGAATTATAATTTTATTTTTTTTAATGGGGTGACATCAATAAATCAGGATACATATATTTAAAGACTAAAATCCTCCTGATGTTTCTCTGTTGTTACTTTCAACAGCTTTACATCTTGGTCTAATACATAATTTGCAATATGGTTTTTAACAAATTTTTACTCATTTTAGAGAGAAAGGGATGGGGAGAGAGAGAAAGAGAAGAACATAGTTCTGTTCCTGCATGTGCCCTGACTGAGGATCAAACCAGCAACCTATGTGCATCAGGATGACACTCTAACCAATTGAGCTATCCAGCCAAAGCTAATTTTTTGTAATATGTTTTTATCAACACTTCCATTTTGAAATAGTATTATGCTATGTATCTTGAACACATACAATATTTAAGACTGGAAGATAAGTGTAAATCCTGCTTTTTTTGTAGCAAAAACCACTGGGGTCAATTAAAGTAATATTCACTTGCCTGGTGCCCTCCTCACTAACTGCTCCTCCTCATAACAGACCACCTAAAGGTAAAAATTTGCTTACATTATATAAATTTCTTCCTTCTCACCATGTAACACAAAACTAAATATACACACACTCATACCTTATACAGCATGTACCCCCGTACACACACTGCTTATATAACACGTACACACTTACACACATATTCATGTTCAAGGAAGATAAACTAAAAAGGAATGCAAAAAAGAAATGACAAACTTTTATGCACAGCATTTCTTCTACACATATTGTCAAGTTTCTTTTAGCCTATTTGGTTTTTCACTGCTCAACTGCCTGCCTTATATGCTATACATATGTCATGGACCAATCTCACAAAAGCCTGAAATTACACCTGCAATTTAGATGAGGATGTGGATAAAAACATCCTCTATTTCAGCCACAGAGAAAACATCTACCTATGGGAAATGCACAATTTTCAATAAGGGGAGGGCATGGGAAGTTGGCATTAGGAACTCAAGGAAAAAGAAAATAACAAAAACCAGAGAAATTCCAATAACTAAGCATAGTACAATGGTGTGTAATTAAAAGCAAAGTAATATTCAGGGAGCATGGGTGGGCAGGTGTTCAGTGTATGAAAGTCAAGCAGCCATGATAGAGTCCTCCTAATTAGGTTGGTTGTTTGTGTAGATAAAGAAAGTGCCAGAATCAAAGGAAGCCCCAATCTTGTAAAGACCAAAATATTTTGTAGCTTATTAAAAAGGATGACAGTGAATCAATGACCTACTATTTATTGAGGGCTTAGTATAGTTGAGCCCTGACCTTAATAGTTTAAATTCATTTAATACTTGAAATAGGGTTATTTAATTCATTACAGAAATAAAGAAAACAAAGTTTACATTAAGTTAAAGTTACAGTTGCAAAGAAGGAGATATTACATTCTCACTCTTCCACAGTGAAGAGCTGATTATTGAGAAATGACTGCCTTGCTGGAGGCTACATTTTCCAGCATCCTCTGAGTCTAGCTGAGTGGCATGTGAGTGAAAGTGATCTGTTTCTCTCTTTTTTTTTTCTTTTCCATTTTCTGGCTTAAACAAATAACTCTGAGGCCCTAAATTACTGTGGAGCCACCAGATGGAAGAAATCTGGCTTTCTGCATCACCAGGTTGAAAGCCATCCTTGAGTATTCATATTTAATCATTGTATGAGAAAGAAACATTTATTGTATTAATCATTTGAGTTTTGGCCCTGGCTGGTTGGCTCAGCAGTAGAGCGTTGGCCTGGTGTGTGGATGCCCCCTGTTCGATTCCAGGTCAGGGCACACAAGAGACACAACCATCTGCCCCCACCCACCCCTGTCTTCCTTCTCTCTCTCTCTATCTTTCTCTCTCTCTCTTTCTTTCCTGTAGCCATGGCTATATTTATTCAAGTGCATCAGCCTAGGAGCTAAGAGTGGTTCCATAGAGTCTCCGCCTCAGGCACTAAAAATACCTCAGTTGCGAGCGTGGCCCCAGATGGGCAGAGCATCGGCCCCATATGTGGTTTTCAGGTGGATCCTTGTTGGGGCACATGTGGGAGTCTGTCTCTCTATCTCCCCTCCTCTCACTTAAAAAAAAAAAGGCATTGAGTTTGGGGGCTTATCAGTTAGGAAATCTATCTTCACACTACTATAGTTTTCTTAATCACTGAAATAATACTGCCTTAATAATTAAAAAAAAATAAAATGGATTGAATGAATATGTGCTTTGAAGGGTAGTTTTGAGAACTTAGTTAACACACTTATGGAAAGCACAATTTTACACACAGGCAGCACCATATATGTTTAGAATTCCTATAGTAATGACAATGATAATTTGTAGCTTTACTTTAAATGTATTTTCTCACTTTAGAATTAAAGATGGAACATTTATCTGAAAGAAATAAATATGGAAACCAAATATCAGAAGATTCAAATGACTTGGGTTTATGACAGAACTGGCACAAACCCAAGTCATTAGCTAAAAAGAAGGATGTTCTTTTTCGGCAACACTGTGACACTTTCTGGGTAAGAAAATTGAAAACCAAAACTTCCTGGGTTTGTTAACCAGTATGGAGTTTAAGAGGTATGGCTAAAGCCTTGAGAAGAATTTAGAAGCTCGTTTATTCTATCTGGGGTACAAGATCAAGTATGAGTCCAAAAGGAAAGACAATGATAAATGACTTAAATTCTTCCACCATAAAGTAAGGGTTGGGAGTGTATTGGCAATACAAGGGAAGAAGTCAAAGACTACAGCTTTGTCCTTAAATTTAATCTTCTCATTTCTTTTGGGCATATATTTACTTCATCTGTAGGGTTGGGAGTAACATGAGGGTAGGAAATCACTTTGTCAGGAACATACTCGATTTACAATCACCAGTAAAACATGTTTTTAACAGATAATCTTGATCTCATTTAAATAAAAATTACCCAAGTAAGAATGGTAGGTACCACTATTATACAATAGAAATTTCTGCAATTATAGAAATATATCTACACTATTAAATATGTCAGTCACTGGCCACTTATGGCTACTGAACATTTAAAATGTGCTTGACCTGCGGTGGTGCAGTGGATAAAGCTTTGACCTAGAACACTGAGGTTGCTGGTTTGAAACCCTGGGCTTACCTGGTCAAGACACATATGGAAGTTGATGCTTCCTGCTTCTGCCCCCCATCTCTCTCCCTCTCTCCCTGCCCTCTCTCTCCACTCTCTAAAAAAGAATTTACTTGTGCACCTGAGGAACTAAATTTTTAATTTTCTGTAACTTTACATTTAAATAGCCACACAAAGCTAGTGGTTCCCATTGGACAGTGCAATTCGAAACTTAAAGGTATGATTTTAGTAAAACAACTGGATGTCTAATGCAAATCTGCATGTGAATTAGAGACACGCTTGAAATTTGGGACAGAAACCAGAACTATATGGCAAATTAAAAAAATACAAGATGTGCAGAACTGAAGCTACATCTATGTAAATGTAGACTAATTCAGTCTAAATGGTCAAATTCGTGTTTATGGAGAATTAGAAGCCCAAACTGAAAGCAATTTGCAAGGACATAATATCTGGTTATGTGAACAGACCTTATGTCCCAAATGGTACAACAAATATTCAGCTTATTTTTGAGCTTCCAAAGTCTCCATCTATGGCTTTAGCCACCACTAAATCCCAGTTAATAAATGAATTTGCCTTCTACTTTAATGGGAAGACAGAGGACATAAGCTGTAAATTCTTCAGTTTTCTTTCCTATTGTCTAAAAATTTACCTTTAAAATGCTCCATTTTTTCTAGAGAAAAATGACTTGCTACTTGATGCCAATCATATTGCTTGAGTTAACTAACATTTGCTTCCTCAGGGGCCAGCAGATTAAGCAAGCTCTTTCTTAAAAGACCTGTATTTATCTTTATTAATTTCTCTCTAGTTCAGTTTTTAGTATACTGAACAGATTCTAATCATTAAAACCAACGAATCATCCAACAAACAATATCTTCTGCAAATTACTGCCTAGGTCATGTGTACACTAAGTTTATTTCCTTACTCCTTCATTCTTTAAGTTATATCTTCACAGTTTCTCCTCCCAACATCTGTTCAGTTTCCTCTTTCAGAGTTCAGACTTTCCTCAGTTAACAACATGGATTGTAAGGTATGAAATTTTTTTTAATAATATTCATAGTTCGCTTGACCAGGTGATGGCTCAGTGGATAGAGTGTTGGACTGGGATGCAAAGGACCCAGGTTCGAGACCCCGAGGTTGCCAGCTTGAGTGCGGGATCATCTGGCTTGAGCAAAAAAGAAGCTCACCAGCTTGGACCCAAGGTCACTGGCTAAGCAAAGGGTTACTTGGTCTGCTGTAGCCCCGCGGTGAAAGCACATATGAGAAAGCAATCAGTGAACAACTAAGGCATCACAACAAAAAATTGATGATTGATGTTTCTCATCTCTCTCTGTTCCTGTCTGTCTGTCCCTATCTATCCCTCTCTCTGACCCTCTCTCTGTCCCTGTAAATAAAAATAAATAAATAAAATGTTAAAAAAATATTCATAGTTCATATATATTGTTGATGTCAGGTTTTAGAAAAACATTATAGTGTGTGAATCTTCATGGCTCAGCTGATAGATGAACTAGATAGCAACTTTAGAAATATTATTTATTTTAAAATTATAGTTGATATACTATATTATATTAGTTTCAAGTGTACAACATAGTGGTTTGACATTTATATACCTCACAAAACAATCACCATTATAAGTCTAGTAGCCATCTCTCCTTGTACAAAATTATTGTGATATTGTTGATTCTATTTCCTATGTTATACATTACATTCCTGTGACTTAGTTTATAAATGGAAATTTGTACCTCTTTAATCTCCTTCACTTTTTTTGTTCATTGTTCCAACCTCTCCTCTCTGGCAACCATAAGTTTGTTCTGTTCCTATGAGTCTATTTCTGTTTTGTTTTGTTTTTGATTCCACATATAAATGAAATCATAGGGCATTTTTTTCCCCTCTGTCCAAACTATTTCACTTGGCATAATACCCACTAGGTAAATCCATACTACAACAAAAGGCAAAATTTCATTCTTTTTTATGACTAATATTTCATTGTATATAAGTACCACAGTTCCTTTATCCATTCACCTATTGGTGGGCACTTGGGTGGCTTCCATATCTTGGCTATTATAAATAATGTTGCAATAAACATAAAAGTGAATATATCTCTTCAAATTAGTGTTTTCATTTTCTTTGGGTAAATACCCAGAGGTGAAATTGCTGAGTAATATAGTAGTTCTGTTTTAAAATTTTGTTTTGTTTTAAATTTTTTGAGGAAGCCATACTGTTTTCCATAGTGAGCTGTGCAAATCTGCATTTCACTAACAGTGCATGAGGGTTCCCTTTTCTCCACACCCTCACCAACACTTGTTCTTTGTCTTTTTTATAATAATCATTCTTACAGGTGTGAAGTGATACCTCATTGTGGTTTGAATTTGCATTTCTCTGACGGTTAATGATGTTGAGCATCTTTTCATACGTCTGTTGACCATCTGTACATATTCTTTGGAGAAATGTCTATTTGGGTTCTCTGTCCATTTTTCAAGATAACTACTTGTTTTTTATGTTGAGTTATATGCATTCTTTATATATTTTGGATATTGGTCCATTATCAGCTCTAATATTTGCAAATACTTTATCGCACTTTGTAGGTTGCCCTTTTGTTTTGTTGATGGTTTCCTTTCCCATGCAAAAGCTTTCTAGTTTGACATAGTCTTATTTGTTTATTTTTTCTTTTGTTTCCTTTGCCCACGAAGACATATCACTGCCTATGTTTTTTATTTCCTAGACATTTTATACTTCCATTAGAGGTACTGTTATTTGTACTTCCCTCTAAATGACTAAAGAACATGCCCACATGTTGATTGTTAATGAAATATATTTACTATCAGAGTAGTTATTTAAAAAAAACTGTATATCTTTTTCATGGCATTTAACATTACTTAAAATGTTCTGAAATAAAAATAAATATCTAATTACAAAGGAAGTATTATTAACTAGAATATTAACAAAAAGGGTACTAAACTTAATTCATTGAAACAGTATGAAATTTGAGTGACAGAATAAAATATACCTACTGTGCAGGAACATAAGGACCTGCAAAAAAAATGTTTCAAGTCATAGTTTTACCCAACAGTTTAAATTTCTTCATGTGATACGTAACTTTAGTACATAAAATAATATAGTTTTAAAGATGCTAAAATCATACAAAAATTTGGAGCATCAGAATAAGCATATAATACTGTGGGTCACATCCATAATGCAGAATAAAGATTATTTCAGCAATTTAAACACTATCGTATTTTTCTCTCCATAAGACGTACTTTCTTTTTTCTCCCAAAAGTGGAAGGAAAAATGCCCGTGCATCTTATAGAGTGAAAAATACAGTATTTTATTAAATATTTTAACACATCATTTGATCCAGAATTTTTTATTTTTATTTTCCTCCTTAAAACCCTAGGTGTGTATCTTCTTATGCTCAGGTGCATCTTATGGAGAAAAAATAAATAAATAAATAAATAAATAAATAAATAAATAAATAAAAAAATACGGTATTCTTATGCCTTTGAGATTTCAAGTAATTGATTTCTATGTAAAAGTATCATACATATTACATTAGTACTTTTTATAAGCAAGAACATTTTTTTCAATCATGTTTTAATATTTTATGTTCTTCTAAAACACAAATTGCAAATTAGTAGGAAAACTGTTGGCAAATCAGAAAGATGTGTTAAAATCAGTTCAAAGTTAAATCCTCTAACTTGAGTCCCATTGGAAAGAATATAAACAAAACCATGATGAGTTTGAATCCATAGTTTAAAATTACATCCAAGAGCCTGACCAGATGGTGGCGCAGTGGATAGAGCGTCGGACTGGGATGCGGAAGGACCCAGGTTCGAGACCCCGAGGTCGCCAGCTTGAGCGCGGGCTCATCTGGCTTGAGCAAAGAGCTCACCAGCTTGGACCCAAGGTCGCTGGCTCCAGCAAGGGGTTACTCGGTCTGCTGAAGGCCCACGGTCAAGGCACATGTGAGAAAGCAATCAATGAACAACTAAGAAGTCACAACGCACAACGAGAAACTGATGATTGATGCTTCTCATCTCTTTCCATTCCTGTCTGTCTGTCCCTGTCTATCTCTGCCTCTGTAAAAAAATAAAAAAAATAAAAAATAAATAAAATAAAATTACATCCAAGAAGAAGAAGGGTAAAAAGAACTAAAATAATTTGTTCAAAACAATAAGTTATTTAGTAGCTGAATCAGGACCAGAGCCGTTTAAGGACTAGCCAGCCAGCCAGATACCTGTGTTGCTTATATGTATATAGTACTAACAATGGTATAAATGAGAAACAGAAGCTGGGTAGCTCTTGTTTCTAGGTATGTCAGCTCACATCATACTAAAAGGTAAAAAGGTCCTGCAAACAGGAATTATAAAGCATTCCTGTTGGCTGACTTTAGCTATAACACATATTTATGTCATTCAAATAAATAATTGTGGTATGCAATTACAGTCAATATGTCCAAATGTGAGAATGATCCAGTTTACAATTCTCTGAAGTTTGCAGTTTTAGATAAAACTTAAATATCAATAATCACAAAATGCTGTTTTATAGCATTATCTAAATTCTCAACTACTTAGAGTCATTTCAAATAACTTGCTTGGTTCACAAAAGAAAGCTAACACAATGTAGAAAAACTACCAAGAAATGCAGATTTAGTCCCCCCTGCACTCCCACAACATTCTCTTACAGCCCTTGATATTAAAAGTCAAACTAATTTTGCCTGACCAGGCAGTAGCGTAGTGGGTAGAGTGTAAGCCTGGGATGCTGAGGATCCAGGTTCAAAACCCCGAGGTTGCTGGCTTGAGTGGAGGCTCTCAGGCTTGAACCTGGGGTCTCAGGCTTGAGTGCAGAATCATAGACATGACCCCATGGTCACTTAAGTTGAATTTGTATGTAAGTTGGAATAGATACATTCACCTATTAAATGCAACTTAGACAGATGTTTGTCTTAACATACTATTTTTTTTTACCTTTCTGTGCATATAAATACATAAATATTTTCAAACCCACAGAACCTGTCTCATTCGTAAGACAGGGACAGCCTGTACTTCAAAGTTAGTGTCACCAGGACTTTCTCCTGGATTCGATGTAAATGTAAAAGACAAAGAAGTAAAAAAAATTCATTTCAAGTTATTTTGCCCTAAAAGAACTGGTAGAATGAAAGTGTCATTTATTCTGATGGCAAATAACATAGATTAGGTATGGTCAGTGGTAAATCAAAAGTTTTGTTTTAGACATGCTACAACTGAAAATGCCAGGTGATGTCAACTATGAAGTGTGAGTTCAGGGAAGAACCCAGGGTTGTAGTAAAAACATATATGTAGGCATTGGTACAGAGATTCTATTTACAGCTAGAGAGTTCACTAGCAGAGCGGATATATAAAGAGAAGACAAGAAATCTGGAACTGAGCCCCAGGCCATTCAGAAACTTACAGGTAGGGAAAATAAAGAACTTTTTAAAAGATTGAGTTAGAGTAGCCAACTGGCTAGGAGAAAATCAAGTTCCCAGGAGATGCGAGCACTTGGAGTAGCAAGGATATAGGAAATTCCAGAATAAAGAATTAAATGGCCTGGTGCATCGATGACTGATGAGGTCTGTGTCAGCTATGAGGGCAAAGATGAGAGTCTAGAGTCTAGGCAATGAGTCATGAACTAGGGTCACAGGTCTCTTTGTCAACTGAGACAAAAGGGATTTTGTATGACTTAAATAAAATCGTTTCTCATAAGTTGTAGTCATCAGCTTATTGAAGTAGGGGAGGCAATATGAAGAAGAATTTCTTAGCAGGAAACCCAGAGTTCAGACTCTAATTGATGGTTTCAGGTTCTGAGTGAGAGATGTTTCTGGAAGTGCCTGGGACTCTTTGGATGCTCCCTGTCTGCTTTTGATGGTATACTGAGTTATTCTTATCTTCCAGTATGAGTCTTCGAGAAAAAAAAAATTTCAAACTGGCTTGGGAAAAAAGAAATAGGAAGTATTACTCTGCTCTAAATCAATTTCCTATTTCCCTATTTTTTTTTTTACAACTTTTCATCTCTGAAACTTTGATAATACATCACTACCCACACATTTCTATTCTCGTGAACTATATTAAATCTTAACACATTATCATTTACCTCACCTTAAAATTACCTAGAATTAGACATTATTAAAATGAGCCTGAAAATAAGGAATTTTGTTATTTTATCCATCCATAAAGGAGATAGGTTTTCATTTCAAATTCCTCATATAGCTAGAATATATAAACTGATGATACAGTCATATGCATTTTTTGGAGACTATAAAATTTCCATTTCAAAGTAATATTCAAAGAGAAACTATTTAAAGTAATTATGTAAATACATCTCAGAGACACACAAAAACAAATTTATGAAACATCAGCATCCCACTACAGCTAGTCTTTTCTACTAGCATAGAGTCAATCATTCCGAAATATTGAAATGATCTCAAATTACTACAATTCAAAGCCTACTGGGAATATGAGTGCATATTCAAAATATCTCATCATACAGATTTTAACCATTAATATGTTTAAAGGAGCAATAAAACATACATGTACTTCTTCATACAGTACACAAAGCTTACAAAATGCAACTAGAGTACCATTGGATGTTTTAGTTTCATCCATAAGCATAACTGCCAGAAACCTCAACTGAACCCAAACTTTAAAAGAAAATATAGTGTTAAGACTACTACATTTGCTTAGTTTTTTTTTATTGTTTTTACTACTATCACTAAATCAAAACTAATAGGATGAAAATCTCTGAGTTCCAAAGCAAATTATGATTAGAATGACAGAGATACTGTTACAAATAAATATTTGGAGAATCACTGAAATTAATGACAAGGACAATGCAATTTTAAAATTAAACACTGAAAACTTTTTCTGAACCTGGGATTTCCTGCATTCTCACAAAATGAGTTGGACACTCATTTTGTGAGAATGCAGTCTTCCTTCTCATTCCACTAGGGTTGCTCTATCCTGAGTCTATAGAGTGGTCTTCTGACGATATGAAAAACTCAGGAAGGCTAATGGATCATGGATGGTTTTGTGAATAGCTTGATAAGTGGTACCAGTGACTCATATTTATCTCTGAATGCTATGATGGGCAAAGCATCAATCAGGTAGAAGCTTACCATTGCTAAATCCATATTTGCTGCAGAGAACTGATAATGGCCAGCTTCCCAAGCAACTGCCATGTGGTTAGGGAACATAAGCTGAGTGGGCAGAAGAACCCTCTTAAGGAGTTACTGAACCACAACATTCAGATTAGGTAGCATAGCTGTGGCCTCCTGGGAGCAAGCGTGGCAGAGTCAATAGCGCTTTTTTATCCCAGCTGTCAGGCAGAGAGTGAGCAGAAGCAGCAGGGTAACAGACCGCCACTTCAGTTACTAGCAGAAGGCTACATATCATTAAGGATGTGGAAATATAAAAATTACTGTACCGAAACGCACAGCTCTATAGTCAGGAGAATCCCTTCCAGGACACCCAAATGAAGGCATCTGGTAATCTCTTCATTCAAATGATAGATATTTGCCATTAGAAGATGTGATTCAAGAATTTAAGACAGAAAAATAATTTATTACGCAATCACTAATAAATTTAACAAGCTTTAGATATGAGAAGATTCCTTTAAGTTAAGTGTTTTTCTCCTACACCGCAAAATATTCTAAATGCTGCAAAAGATGTTTTTACCAAAAAAAGAGAGGTATAATATATGGTTAGAAAAAAAAAGTCAGCATTTTGCCAGTGCCTTTTAAGACCCCTCTGAATCTGGATAAGGTTCAGCGAGCCTCCACTTTTTCCTCTTTAAAATGGGGATAATCATAGCTAATTTTCTTTTTTATTATGTTGAATATTAACGATATTTTAAATATACCTGGGATATGGTAGGCATTAATACATGAGAACCGTAATAATTCGCACTCAAAATATATATCTTTTATATTTAGAGAGTGTTTTCTCTGCTATAAAATGGTTTTACACATACTCTCATGAACTAAGCATAATAAACAGTCTTACTAACATTTTACAGATGAAGGATCTAGGGTCCAGCAAGTGACGTGCACAATCTTCTAAGTGGTAGGGATGTCATTGAAAATCAAGTCTCTCACCTTAGATTCCACTGTTCTTTATTGCAAACCTTATAGAACATGCATTTAACATATTTAGATTTTTATTCAAATGTTTGTTGATGTTTAAATGTGTTTTGATAAATGGTAAAAATACACAACACTATGCAGTAATGATATAAGAAATACCTAAGGACACACCACACATATTTTGATTCAAAATCTCACTCTCACTCCTTTTCTTCCTCCCGCTGTCTCTTCTTTCCTCCCTCCTTCCCTCTTTCTCTCCCTCTCCCTATTTCTCTCCCTCACCCCTTCTCTCTCTCTCTCTTTCTTCCTCTCCCAACCCCTCTTAATTTTGAAGGGTGGGTTAAAAAAAGACATCAGACATTATCCATAGAAGAAGGACTGCTCCTACTGTCTTTGATTTGATTCCCAATTCCATTCCTCTTTATAAATATAATGGCAACAAATTTTATGTATTTAGTGTGTTCCCATTCATTCTGTGCCTTATACATTTGCATATATTTAGAATTAGGGTGCTGAAAATAATAATGGATAGAATTATATTGTACAAACATTCCAAAACTTGTTTTTATCTCTCAACATTATATTTCTGAGACTTCTTCATAATAATGTAGGCTAATTGAGTTCAATAATTTTAAGTGCTGATAGCATTCTTTGCTATAAATAGAACTTTAGTGTTTATGTCTATATACTCCTTAACCTTCTTTTCAACTGATTAAGTACCACAACTAACTATTTGAAATAAAGGTTTCTCTTCTGAATACATGCATATTTAATTATGTAGTATGTATCATAAGAGTAGAATACTTATCCTCTCTTTATTGGCTGTAGAATTCTCTTTCATTGGCTAGATAGAAAAGTTAATATATTAGTATTGCCCAAATAATCTACATTCATATTTTTTTTCCTCAGTGTATTATACTCTAAGATAATTTTCTTAAAACCTTCAGGTTTTAAGGTTTCTTTCTAGGTTGACATATTTAAAATTTTATTTTTAATGCAATTTTATGTAAGGCATAAAATATATTTCAAACATAAGCTCTAAGGTTTATACAATTTTATGTTTGCTATGTTATTTCTCATCATGAATTTTTACTTTTATTATTAGTCACTATGAATTCTTGGCAAAAGAAATACTATTTTATTTAATATTGCATATTGCTTCATCATATTCTCTTTGTTTAGTTGGTCAGGTATATATTGCCTTTCATCTCTGATCATTCAAATTTTAAATATCATTTTGCTTTTAGGTGTTTCTCTTGTAAGTCATGCACATTTCATTTCCCAGAATCTGTTCTCTTACTATGTTGTACTGAATGACTTTAATCCATTTAGTTATTATTTTTAATAATACATGCATGTAATTCTATACTACTTTATTTTTTCCTTTTATTGATTTTATTGGGGTGGCATTAGTTAACAAAATTATACAGGTTTCAGGTGCACGATCCCACAACACATCATCCGTACACTGTATTGTGTGTTCTCCATCCCAACTCAAGTCTCCACCCATCACTTTTTATTCCCCCATCCCCTCCTTCACCTCCCTTTCCCACCTCCCCTCCCCCTGGCAATCTATGAGATTTTTCTATTTTTCTTTTCTGTTTTGCTCAATCCCTCCACACACACCTCACCCAGTCCCCCAGCTCCCCCTGACAGCTGTCAGCTTGCTCTCTATCTATGATATATAATATTTTAAATTATTGTGCTTTGTGTTACATGTTAATTCTCTTCTTGCCTTCTATTACTGTTTTAATGGATTAACATCCATATTTAAATTTATATTTAACTCTCAAATTGAAAGTTGATCTATATTTTATTCTTCCTTCACAAGACAGGGACATTATTCCAATATCTTCTACCTATCATCTAGTTATTATTTTTAGTCTTTTCATTAAAGTTTGCTTTTAAACAATCTTCAACTTTTATTATAATCTTTAAAGTTCACATTACATGCTTAGGACTTACCATTTCCCCTTTAGTCATTGCTTCTTTCATGCAATTCCTTTCTAGGTTCATTTTTTTCTTGTTGAAGACTATTCATTAGTGTTTATTTCAAGAAAAATCTATGCCCTGGCCAGTTGGCTCAGCGGTAGAGCATCAGCCTGGCGTGTGGGGGACCCGGGTTCGATTCCCGGCCAGGGCACATAGGAGAGGCACCCATTTGCTTCTCCACCCTCCCTCCTTCCTCTCTGTCTCTCTCTTCCCCTCCTGCAGCCATGGCTCCATTGGAGCAAAGATGGCCCGGGCACTGGGGATGGCTCCTTGGCCTCTGCCCCAGGCACTAGAGTGGCTCTGGTCGCGGCAAAGCGACGCCCCCTGGTGGGAAGAGCAGCGCCCCTGGTGGGCGTGCCGGGTGGATCCCAGTCGGGCCCATGCGGGAGTCTGTCTGACTGTCTCTCCCCGTTTCCAGCTTCAGAAGAAAAAAAAAAAGAAAAATCTAAAACGTTGACTCTATTTACCTGCAATTGATTATAAGTATTTTCTTAAACCTTCACTCTATGTTTTTATTCAACTTTCCTAAGGTTTTGAATAAATATTGGTTCTGGATATAGTTATTGCTTGTTTGTAAAACAAATGAATATATAATTCAATTATTTGGGACACAAACTACAAGTATGTTTTATAAATCTTTTTATAATAGTAATTAAGTCATCTACAAGATTTCTTGGTGATAGCCATTCTGACAGGTATGAGTGAGGTAATATCTCAGTGTGGTTTTAATTTGCATGTCTCTCATGATTAGTAACATTCAGCATTTTTTCATATACCTTTTGGCCATGAAGAAGTGTCTTTTCAGGTCCTTTGCTCTTTTTTTAAATTGGATTGTTTGTCTTCCTGGTGTTGAGATTTATAACTTCTTTATAAATCTTGGTTATTAACCCACTGTCCAATATAAAAGTGAAAATATTCACCAATATACTGGGTTGTCATTTTGTTTTGTTGATGGTTTCTTTTGCTGTGCAAAGCTTTTTAGTTTGATATAGTCCCATTTGTTAATTTTTTCCTTTGTTTCACTTGCCCAAGGAGATACATCAGCAAAAATATTGCTATGAGAGATGTTTGAGATTCTACTACCAATGTTTTCTTCTAGGATTTTTATGGTTTTGAAGCTTACATTTAAGTCTTTTATCCATCTTGAGTTTATTCTTGTGTATGGTGTAAGTTGGTGATCTAGTTTCATTTTTCTGCATGTATCTGTCCAATTTTCCCAGCACCATTTATTGAAGAGACTCTCTGGTTATCATCAGCAAATCGACAAACAACAAGTGCTGGCGAGGATGTGGAGAAAAGGGAGCCCTCCTACACTGCTGGTGAGGATGCAAACTCCTGTAGCCACTATGAAAATCAGTATAGAGTTTCCTCAAAAAATTAAAAAATGGATCTGCTTTTTGACCCAGCTATCCCACTTCTGGGAATATAATCTAAGAATCCCAAAACACTAATTCAAAAGAAGATATGCACCCCCATGTTCATCACAGTGTTATTTACAATAGCTAAGATTTGGAAACAGCCCAAGTGTCCATCAGTGGACTACTGGATAAAAATGTTTTGGTACATTTACACAATGAAACACTATGCGGCTATATATATAAAAGGACATCTTACGTTTTGTGATAGCATAGGCGTACCTGGAGATTATTATGCTAAGTGAAATAAGTCAGGCAGAGAAAGACAAATATCATATGATCTCACTTGTATGTGGACTCTAATGAACTGAGCAACAAAATAGAAACAGGGGCACTGACACATGGAACAGATGGACAGCTATGAGAGGAGAGAGAAGTGAGAAGACTGGATGAAAAGTGAAGTGATTAGCAAAAAAAATAACATATACATAACACATAGATACAGACAACAGGGTGGCAAGAGCCAGAGAGAAAGGGACTTTGTCTAGTATGGAGGTACACAATAAGTATGTAGATGGTGTTATATTGAGTTGTATACTTGAAACCTATATGGTTTGGCAAACCATGTCATATAAATAAATTAAAAATAAACTAATAAAAATAAGTGTCTCCAAGAGACTTTAAGAATAGTATCAGGGAAAAAAACAGTCTCAAATATTATTTATTCTTGTTTTTAAATGGTTAGTGAAACCACTTAAAAGCTCTTTACAAGAGCTAATAAAATTGCTTTTACTTTACTTCATGGAGACAATTTTCAATATTTATCATTAAAAAACACCACAATGAATCTAAACAAGCAAATAATTTGTCAAGTGCTGACAAATTTGAAAGTTTCATCTAGTAGCATCACAAAATTTACTCACTTTAGTTAGATTAATTTTCTCAGGATTATTGATCTATGTTTTAACTTAAGGTTAGTATCTCCTTTTCATGTGAAAGCTATTAAGTAACATATATTATTATTTAAAAGTAATAGTCACAGACATGTATATTACAATCTCTACATGAAGTTCCTAATACACACAGCAAAGCTCTTAAAAGAAACATTTCTTACCAAGAATAATATGTTTATTTTTAGAGATATATATGACTCAGCTACTTTAAAATGTACAGCTGTGTCATGAGTTGATACCAGACCTGTAGGGACTATATGGCCAAATACACAAAAAATGTAAGCCTAGCTACTTTATTCTGTAGGCATGTGCACTGCGGCACAAATTCTGTAATATCTCAATAATGGATGAGATACTGTTCTGTTTCTGTGAACCAGGCATGTGAGAGAATCACTGTGTAAGTGTATTTCTCTTCTGTAATACTCAATTTAAGTGTTATAGGGATTGTTTCCTTCTTAATCTTGGAGGTCATATGAGCGATCTTACTGTAACTCATTTTTAGATCTGTGCAGTACAATCTTGACAATACAAGAGGGGAAAGGTTAACAAATGACTATAGAAGAGGTCACATGCATTGTAGTTTAAATAGCACAGAAGGAGTTGGAGTTACATCAGGCTAACATTGCCGGTTCTTTATTTTTTTTCCCCATGTGCTTATGTGTATTGTTAGGCATCAAGGGATGTCATGAAGAAAAATCACCAAAAGTCCTTGGGGTTGCAATCTTTAAAAAGATGAGATTGATTTCAGAGTCCATTTATCTAGAACACTTTAGAAACATACCTCCTCTTCAATTCACTATATATTTGTTACTTTGGTATCAAACGTTTTATCAATTGTCTCTTTTCCTGAATTGAGTGTACTTAGATTTGATGACAGAGTTCTGTCTTCACCACAGGTAACAACTAGAACATCACTTGAAACCTGACCATCATGCCTTCTTTGAGATGATGAGCTCTGTGTCTGGACAGCATGAAGTAAGTATATCACATCTGAGGACCCAGCCAAACAATTAAATAAGAGAGTATTTAGTTATTTAGTTAAAATGTGCTGAGTTAATAAATAGCATAAAATTTCAATTCATTGACTCCCTTCAGGGAGAACTATACTATATACTTTCGGATAAGAATTTACTTCAAAGTAAAAGAGACAGAGAGCGGCAAGATGGCGATGGAGTAGATGAACGTACCAACTACCACCTCCCAGAACCAAAGTGGATTAACTTAATTTTAAGAACCATCATCTGGAAAAACCAACTTGGGACTAAACTAAGAGGACTCTTTAACCAAGGAACACTGAAAAAGCCACACTGAGACTGGTAGAAAAAGTGGAAACGTGGAGGGCTGCCCAGATACTGGGAGCAAACAGAAGCCTGGAGAAACTCACGTGGCAGGAAGTGAGTTTAGCAGAGAGGGGAGGGTTCTGAGCCCCAGGAACAAAGCTCCAGCCTGCAGCCCCAGAGCCTAGAAGAGGCATACGGACAGTATTTAGCTGTGAAACAAGTCAGGATACTGTTTGTGAGAAAGAGTCTGATTTCTCAGACCCAGGATTCTTCTTAAAAGGAACCGTGCAGAAAACCTCTCTCACAACCACCTACCAGGGGCTCTGGGGGACAGAAGAAAGGAGAGGACCAAAGCAGTGGGAAGAGAGTGTAATCTAGGAGGCACAGGGAGAAACACTTTGAGAGACAGCTACCCTAACCCCTGGGCTGAGTCACTCCCCAAATCTGAAGTGAATATTTCCCCTAGAATCAGCAATACCAGCAAAGGGAAGCAGGACACCAGCCAAACAAGCTCTCCTGCGGCACTCAGAGCAGAGTTGCTTAAAAGGAGGGAGCTTTGGGGACTACAGTATTGAGCTTTAAGATTTGAGCTGCAGCGACCCTACCCACATGGCTGAGGGCTCGCCTGAGGGTGGGTGGTGGCGGGATACAGAAGCACAGTTCCATCGGCAAGGACAGAAGCCAGCCAGCCATGACTGAGGCCCTGGTGTGAGTTCAGTCTTGCCCAGCAGGGATGGAGGGGGACACCGAAAGTGGTCAGGCCCAGTTGCTGGCCTGCCTGCAACCCCACCTGTGGGAAAAGGGCAGGAGCTCCAGAAAGGGCGCAGCCTCACCCAGCCTGCAGAACCAAGGCTTGGGCCTGACACCGGAGCCGGTTCATCCTGCGGGGGTGGAAAGTGTGGATGGAGTGCAGAGCACATTCCTAGCAGCTGTGGCTGATGCAATGCTGTGAGAATACTCCAGCTCCCAGAACCCTCCTGGGCACACCCAGGGAGGGAGCTCACAGGCTATAAGGAAGTGACTCAGTGCCAACCACGCAGCTCCCTGATCTTTTCAGCCATTGGCTATGAAGGTCACGCTGTAACACCCTATAGGCTGAACCTGTGTATATAAGCTAGTTTACTTCCTGAATAAAGCGGATCTGCGTCACTGAACCTGGTCCCCGGAGTCGGGTCTTTGCATCTCCGTCATCTTCACCCCCCGCAGGACTTGTCCACAACTGGTGTCCAACGTTGGGCAGGGACCTAACCAGCATCCAAGGGACGGGAGAGTGACCCTCTGCAATGGGAAACCTTCTCCCCCACTCTCGAGCCCCACAGGCTCGAGCCCTGCATGCCCTATTGCAGAGAAAGCGAGTTAAAGTTTGTGAAAAGACTCTCTGTACTTACTGGGAGATTCTCTCTGGTCTCAATCCCTGGATTGAGGACGCACCTCTCTGGGACCCGGATACTTGGGCCTGAGCATTCCAGAGTGTCCGTTCAGCCGAAGTACATGGGGGACAAACCTTCCCTCTCGGCCTCATTCCTGCCCTGCTAGCGATACATGCCCGCCTGACCAGTGCTCCTGCTAGTGACCCTCCGACAGTGCCAAAGATATTGCAGGCTGCCTCTCTCTCTGAGGAGCCCCTACCTCCCTATTCACCCCCCTCCACTGAGGAGGAAAGTAGTTTAGCCTCCAAGTTTGACAAAATTGAGGCTGAGTGCGCAGAAACAAAACCAACCAAATTGCTAACTGCGCCATCAGCTCTGCCTCCAGAAAAAGCGGAAGTCGCTACTTCCGCATTCCCGCATTCCCTTCTGGGGCTCAATGCCCCACCCCAGCCTCTCAGACACCATGTTATCCAACACGTGTTCCTGCTTCAGACTCATGGGCCAGCCTATATGACCCCATGGGTCTTTTTTCTGTCTGTCTTATCTATTTTTCTGTATCTCTCTCTCTCTCTCCCCCCCGTCCCTCTCTCTGAAATGACACTGGAAGGACCCAGCCAAGGCACAGTGGCGGAGACCATACCCTCTTCTAATGCAAGGGAGAGGTTATGTTTGTGTTTTTCAGTCAATTTGGATCCCAGGAACCCCCCACCTGCTTGACAGGGTTTCTTGGGCACCCACTAAGTGGTTCAGTCTTCACCCATCCAAAGCCACAGCCCTGGCCTTCTCCACACCAACTACGCCTGAGGGAAAGAGGTCCTCAGCGCTCCAGAAGAAGATCTCGCGGCCAGCATGCGTGCCCCATCACCTGGGGGGATGTAGAGGCTTTGGCGGGGTGGGCCTAGAGAATTGCCCCTGACGGGCCCCCAGGCCCTGATGCTGTGTTCTTGCTTATGTGTGCTATAGTGACCGCTGACTCCCAGATGCAGGCAGCAGCAGCCTGGGGCTTGAGCCCGACAGTGCAAGCTGGTATTCTCAGTTCATCTTTGAAGGATGAGGAGAATTGGGCCAAGTTGCAATTCGCAGACTCCAGAAGGTAAACAGCGGCAGTTGTGGTGGGAGGATGAATGGAAGCCAGGCTTGCATGGCCGAGTGGCTGCTGCAATGGCAGGGAGCACCTGTTAGGCCACTAGTGGGTTCGCTGATATATTGGGACATAGGGATGTGGATGCCATCATGCTCTCTAGAGCAGAAATGGAAATGATGATGGCCATTGCCACGTGCTCCTCTTTGGAATAGTGTAAGATCTGCCAGGACGGCAGGAATGAGGGTGGTGGCTGAGGCCTCATGTGCATAGACTTATTTCCTGGACAACAACCTGAGTGAGCACTGGCTCTTTTGTTGGATGGACTTATGGATTTTGGACAATGTGAAATACCCTGAAGGGTGTGGGGGGTGGCTTTGCTGGAGGCCCTTCCCCTGCCCTGGGAAGCTTTTCCCATGGCTAGAAAGATATCTGAGGACATTTTGCACTTTTGGCAAAGTGCTCAGAGACTGGTGAAATGTACCTTTGTAATTGTTGAAATTGTATGATTTGTCATGTTGTTGTAATTTGTGTAATGTGCCTTGCAACCATATGCAGTACACAGCCCACGGCAATCCATTCATTCCGTGTTCAGATGCTGGGACCTCTGTGAGAAGGGGGCATGCATGGACCTACATCCATTTTTTACAATCAAAATAAAAATGTGTTTAATGGCACCTAGAAGATCTCTGTAACACAATGGGAGGGAAATGACATCCCGACCCATAGAAGGAATCCCCTGTTTAAGACCCCCGTTCTATTTCCTAACTAGTCAAACATTACAGAAGCTTGCCTCATTGTTTAATCCAGCTAATGTATTAGCATACAGTATAATGTCTATTATAGTTGTTTTAGTTCTACTAGGGTTCCATTCCATAATGCATAGCATTCAGAAGCTACAACAACAGCAAGCTGTCATTCATCAAGTCCAATTGGCCTTAATTAAAAGAGAAGGAGGAGATGTGGGTGGAGTGCAGAGCATATTCCTAGCAGCTGTGGCTGATGCAATGCTGTGAGAATACTCCAGCTCCCAGAACCCTCCTGGGCATACCCAGGAGGGAGCTCACCCACAATAAGGAAGTGACCCAGCACCAACCACGTATCTCCCTGATCTTTTCAGCCATTGGCTGTGAAGGACACACTGTAACACCCTATAGGCTGAACCCATGTATCTAAGCTAGCTTACTTCCTGAATAAAGTGGATCTGCGTCACTGAACCTGGTCCCTGGAGTCGGGTCTTTGCATCTCCATCATCCTTACTCCTGGCAGGACTTGTCCACAGGGAAGAAAGCCCAGAACAGGTGGAGTCCTGTGACTGAGCGCGAGCATGTAGCCCCACACTGCCCGCTGAGCTGAGGCTTGCAGCCGACCTGTGAGCAGGCCCCTCTAGCGAGGGTGGGGTGAAAACCTGGAAACAGGTGGAAACCTATAGCTGAGCAAAGGTGTTCACCCCTGCCTGCAGTGCTGAGGTTTATGGCCTGGGCGCAGCACATAATGCCATCCGTGAGGGTAGAGCAAAGGCCAAGGCCCCCAAGGTTCCTATTCAATAGATCTGGGCACGTGATCACAGACCCTCCCATCGAAGAGAGGCAGAAACTGCAGTGACAGCCCCAGTGGGCTGGCACCGCCAACACCCATACCCGAATGCCCTAGGCAAAAGCAGCAGAGGGGGTGGTGGACCTGCAGACAGATCAAACCTAGGGAACACAGAGACCACACCCAGAGGACTCCATTGGCCAAAACCTACTTATACATAGACAAAATGGGAAGGCAGAGAAATGCAACACAAATGAATCAAGAGAAATCCCCAGAAAAGGACCTGAATGAGTCAAATATAACCAAATTACTGGATGCGGAGTTTAAAATAATGATTGTTAGTATGATCAAAGATCTTAGAACAACAATATATGGTCATTAGGAACACCTAAATAAAGACATAGCAAGTATAAAAAAGGACATTGAAATATTAAAAAAGAATAAGTCAGAGGTGACAAATACAATATTAGAAATGAAGACCAGAATGGAAGGAATTAAAAGCAGGATGGTTAGAGCTGAGGATCGAATCAGTGAGTTGGAGGACAAGAAAAACGAGGGCATGGACGCAGAGCAGAAAAAAGAAAAGAGACTCAAAAAGTCTGAGGAAACTCTAAGAGAGCTCTGTGACAACATGAAGAGAAATATCATCGCATCATAGGGGTTCCTTAAGAAGAAGAGAAAGAACAAGCTTAGAGACTTTGTTCAACCATATCATAGCTGAAAACTTCCCTAAATTAATACAGTTAAATATCCCACAAGTTCAAGAAGCACAGAGAACTCCATTAAAGAGAAACCCAAAGAAACCTATACCAAGACACATAATAATTAAAATACCAAAGCTAAGTGATAAGGAGAAAATTTTAAAAGCTGCTAGAGAATAAAAGGTTATCACCTACAAAGGAGCCCCCATAAGGATGACATCTGACTTCTCAACACAAACACTTGAGGCCACAATGGAATGGCAAGAAATATTCAAAGTAATGCAGAACAAGAGCCTACAACCAAGATGACTTTATCCATCAAGGATATCATTTAAAATTGAAGGAGAAATAAAAAGCTTCCAGACCAAAAAAAAAAAAAAAAAAAACTCAAGGAATTCACTACAACCAAACCAATGCTGCAAGAAATGCTAAGGGGCCTGCTATAAACAGATTAAAGGTGAAAAAGAATATAGCAAAAAAGGAATACAGCTTTAAAGAATAAAATGACAATAAACTACATGTCAATAATAACCTTAAATGTAAATGGATTAAATGATCCAATCAAAAGACATAGGGTAACTGTGTGGATAAAAAAACAGTTCCCATACATATGCTGTCTACAAGAGACACACCTTAAAACAAAAGATGCACATAGACTGAAGGTAAAAGAATGGAAAAAATATTTCATGCAAATGGAAATGAAAAAATCAACGTTAAAACAAAGGCTATAGTAAGAGATAAATAAGATCACTATATAATGATAAAGGGAGTAATCCAAAAGGAAGATATAACCATTATAAATATTTACGCACCTAATATAGGAGCATCTAAATATAAAGCAGACTTTGATGGATATAAAGGGCAAGATTAACAGCAATACTATAGTTGTAGGGAATTTCAATACCCCACTAACATCACTAGATAGATCCTCAAGAAAGAAAATTAACAAAGAAACAGCAGACTTAAAGGACACACTAGATCAACTCGATTTTATAGATATCTTCAGAACCTTTCACTCTAAAGCAGCAGAATATACATTCTTTTCAAGTGCTCATGGTACATTCTCTAGGATAGACCACATGTTAGGGCACAAAAGGGGTCTCAACAAATTTAAAAAGATTGAAATCATATCAAGCATTTTCTCTGATTGCAATGGCATGAAACTAGAAATCAACCACAACAGAAAAAAATGAAAAATACTCAAACACTTGGAAACTAAATAACATGTTATTAAATAATGAATGGGTTAAGAATGAGATAAGAAAGAAATAAAAAAATTCCTAGAAATGAATGATAATGAGCATACATCAACTCAAAATTTATGGGACATAGCAAAAGCAGTCCTGAGAAGGAAGTTCATAGCATTACAGTCATACCTAAGAAGCTAAAAAAGTTCAAATAAAAAACTTGACCATGCATGTAAAATAACTAGAAAAAGAACAGCAAGTAAAACCCAGAGGTAGTAGAAGGAAGAAAATAATAAAGATCAGAGTGGAAATAAATGAAATAGAGGCTAAAGAAACAATACAGAGGATCAATGAAACCAGGAGTTGGTTCTTTGAGAAGGTAAAGATAGATGAACCTTTAACCATAATCACCAAGAAAAAAAGAGGGAAGACTCAAATTAATAAAATAAGGAATGAGAGTGGAGAAATAACAACTGACACAACAGAAATACAAAATATTGTAAGAAAATACTATGAAGAACTATATGCCAAAAAATTAGACAACCTAGGTGAAATGGACAAATTCCTTGAAACATATAATCTTCCCAAAATTAATCTGGAAGAATCAGAAAACCTAAACAGACTGATTACTCCAAATGAGATAGAAACAGTTATCAAAAAACTCCCAACAAAGAAAAGTCCTGGACCTGATAGCTTCACAAGTGAATTATACCCAAAATTCAAAGAAGAACTAAATCCTATCCTTCTCAAGTTATTTCAAAAATTCAAGGGGAAGGAAGACTTCCAGACTCCTTTTATGAGGCGAGCATGATTCTGATTTCAAAACCAGGCAAAGAAAACACAAAGAAAGAAAATTATAGGCCAATACCCCTGATGAATTTAGATGCTAAAATTCTCAACAAAATATTAGCAAACCAGATCCAGAAATATATGAAAAAAATCATACATCATGATCAAGTGGGATTTATTCTTGGGAGGCAAGGCTGGTACAATATTTGCAAATCAATCAATGTGTTTCATCACATAAACAAAAGAAAGGAGAAAAACCACATGATAATTTCAGCAGATGCAGAAAATCATTTGATAAAATCCAGCACCCATTCATGATCAAAACTCTCAGCAAAGTGGGAATACAGGGGAACATACCTCAACATGATAAAAGCCATCTATGACAAACCTACAGCCAACATCATACTCAATGGGTGAAAATTAAAACAATTCCCTTAAGATCAGGAACAAGGCAGGGGTGCCCCTTTTCACTAGTCTTATTCAACATAGTTATGGAAGTCCTAGCCACAGCAATCAGACAAGAAGAAGAAATAAAAGGCATCCAAATTGGAAAAGGAGAAGTAAACTATCATTATTTGCAGATGATATGATATTGTATATAGAAAACCCTAAAGTCTCAGTCAAAAAACTACTGGACCTGATAAATGAATTCAGCAAAGTGGCAGGATATAAACTTATACTAAAAAATCAGAGGCATTTTTATACACCAACAGTGAACTGTCAGAAAGAGAAATTAAGGAAACAATCCCCTTCACTATTGCAAACAAAAAAATAAAGTACCTAGTAGTAAATTTAACCAAGGAGATTAAAGACTTGCATTCGGAAAATTATAAAACATTGATAAAAAAAATCAAGAAAGATACAAACAAGTGGAAGCATATACCGTGCTCATGGTTAGGTAGAATAAACATCATTAAAATGTCCATATTACCTAAAGCAATTTATAAATTCAATGCAATACCAATTAAAATACCAATGACATACTTCAAAGATATGTAACACATATTCCAAATATTTATATGGAACCAAAAAAGAACACAAATAGCCTCAGCAATCTTGAAAAGGATGAATAAAGTGAGAGGTATCACACTTCCTGATATCAAGTTATACTACAAGGCAATTGTACTCAAATCATCCTGGTACTGGCATAAGAGCAATCATATAGATCAATGGAACAGAACAGAGAACCCAGAAATAAACCCACACTTTTATGGACAAATGATATTTGACAAAGGAGGTAAGAGCATACAATGGAGTGAAGACAGTCTCTTTAACAAATGGTATTGGGGAAATTGGACATCTACCTGAAAAAAAAAAAAAGAAACTAGACCACCAACTTACACCATTCACAAAAATAAACTCAAAATGGATTAAAGACATAAATGTAAGCTGTGAAACCATAAGCATCTTAGAAGAAAACGTAGGCAGTAAGCTCTCTGACATCTCTCGCAGCAATATATTTGCCGATTTATCTCCAAGGACAAGTGAAATAAAAGACAGGATAATCATATGGGACTATATCAAACTAAAAAGCTTTTGTACAGCTAAAGACAGTAAGAACAGAATAAAAAGACAAACTACACAATGGGAGAACATATTTGACAATACGTCTGATAAGAGGTTAATAACCAAAATTTATAAAGAACTTGTAAAACTCAACACCAGGAATACTAACAATCCAATCAAAAAATGGGCAAAAGAAATGAATAGACACTTCTCCAAAGAGGACATACAGATGGCCAATAGGCATATGAAAATATGCTCAGCATCACTAATCATTAGAGAAATGCAAATTAAAACCACAATGAGCCCTGGCCGGTTGGCTCAGCGGTAGAGCGTCGGCCTAGCGTGCGGAGGACCCGGGTTCGATTCCCGGCCAGGGCACATAGGAGAAGCGCCCATTTGCTTCTCCACCCCTCCGCCGTGCTTTCCTCTCTGTCTCTCTCTTCCCCTCCCACAGCCAAGGCTCCACTGGAGCAAAGATGGCCCGGGCGCTGGGAATGGCTCTGTGGCCTCTGCCTCAGGCGCTAGAGTGGCTCTGGTCGCAATATGGCGACGCCCAGGATGGGCAGAGCATCGGCCCCCTGGGGGGCAGAGCACCGCCCCATGGTGGGCGTGCCGGGTGGATCCCGGTCGGGCGCATGCGGGAGTCTGTCTGACTGTCTCTCCCTGTTTCCAGCTTCAGAAAAATGAAAAAAAAAAAAAACCACAATGAGATATCACCTCACACCAGTCAGAATGGCGCTCATCAACAAAACATCACAGAATAAGTGCTGGTGAGGATGTGGAGAAAAGGGAACCCTCCTGCACTGCTGGTGGGAATGCAGACTGGTGCAGCCACTGTGGAAAACAGCATGGAGATTACTTAAGAAATTAAAAATCTAACTGCCTTTTGACCCAGCTATCCCACTTTTAGGAATATACCCTAAGAACACCATAGAACTGTTCGAGAAGGAGAAATGCACCCCCATGGTTATGACAGCATTATTCACAATAGCAAAGATCTGGAAACTGCCCAAGTGTCCATCAGTGGACAAGTGGATTAAAAAGCTTTGGTCCATATATATAATTCTATGGAATACTACTCAGCCATAAGAAATGATATCGGATCATTCACAACAACATGGATGGACCTTGATAACATTATACTGAGTGAAATAAGTAAATCAGAAAAAAATAAGAACTATATGATTCCATACATAGATGGGACATAAAAATGAGACTCAGAGACATGGACAAGAGGGTGGTGGTTACGGGGGGAGGGAAGGCAAGGTGGGGAGGGGAGGGGCACAAAGAAAACCAAATAGAAAGTAACTGAAAAGAATTTGACTTTGGGTGATGGGTTTGCAACATAATCAATGTCAAAATAACCTGCAGATGTTTTATCTGAATGTATGTACCTTGATTTATTAATGTCACCCCATTAAAATTAATAATAAATTTATTTTTATTGATTTTAAAAGAAAACAAAGTAAAAGAGGCACGGAAAGAGTTTCTCTAATTTGTATTCCCTGATATGCTTCTTAAAAATAAGAGATATGATGGCCTCAAATATATGTACAATTCATCCATAGCTCTCCCAGGGTTACTTCTCAGTGCTCAGTCTGCTGAAGCAGACAGTCAATTCCACTTTGTAAATAAAATCATGTACATCTAAACGTATATGTACATATTATATATAGCACATGTTTTGCCTTACTAATTGAGGGGTCTACAAGTGAACCCACTCTCCCACCACCTGTTTCTTTAAACAAACTTTATTTGTAACACAGCCACCTCCATCCCTTTATGTATTGTCTATGGCTTTTCCACTACAACAGCAGAGTTAAGCAGTTCTAATAGACCATTGTCCAGCAAAGCCTCAAATGTCAACTGTCTGGCCCTTTGAGAAAGAGTTCGCCAAACCTTGCATTAATTGGTTCATTTAAAATAACTGCCGGAAACATAGTTACATCGTCAGTATGTTGTCAACTTCATTGCTTCCATAAGTAATGTCTGTTTCTAAATATTTTTAGATAATATAATTTAATTACACCAAGGTGAATACTTTGTTGTTGTTGTTGTTGTTTTCTATAAGCATTACTTGTACAGTCATTACATGGTTTAGTTAATAAGAATCATTGCCAAGTGAAAGCCTGACCTGAGCTTTTTGCATTCAATAAAGATCCAGTTAGTAGCTATAGAGAGAGACAGGGTTTGAATATGTAGAGGTACATATGAACAGCTCATTGAGCTTAATGAAGGCTTAGTTATTGATTAATTAGGGTGCACCTGACATTCAAAAACCATTGATGCACTCAGAAATAAGTACTTCAAATGCCCAGATTAAATTAGGGGGAAAGAGTACATACGATACTGACATTGATTTTGTATTTTTCAAAGTAAATATTTGCATTCTAATATCTATATTTTTAGAGGCCAGATAAAAAGGGGATATATAAACGGTGAACTACATATGGTCTCTTGAAAAGTTTTGTATACTATGATGTTCTTTCATTACTTGGTGGTAAATCAAATGCTTTTATTTTCTATACATTTCAAAATATTTTACTTCAGGGAGACATCATTGCAATAGAAGACCGTAACAATTTCCAAATAAAGAATCAAGCAAATGATCAAACATTTAACATACTACAGGGATATGAGTGGTATAATCAATTCTACAGTTTAATGTAATTGACATTGACCAACTGGCACAGTTTCTGGTTTCTTTGGTCACAGATTCATGCAGTATAATAGTCCAGTATTCTATTGAAGAGTCTGAATACATTGCATCTAAACAAAATAAAACAGTATGATGAAAACTAGCCAGGATCATTGATTTGTTGCCAAGGGGAAAGATAAGATGAGTATATTATGTAAGGAGCCTGACTGTCAGACTGGAAGATATTTTAGCATTCTACTTGACTGATGTCACTGGGTTATGGGAATTTCTTTGGTTCAGATCAGTGATTCTCAACTCTAGTTGAACTTTACAAGCATCTGGTGTTTTAAAATAACATCAATGATTAAGGGTCCACTCCAGACTAATTATTATCAGAATTGCTAGTAATGAGCTCAAGAATTGCTAGTTCTTCAAAGTTCCCTTGTTTATTCCAATAAATATCCAGTGTTGAGCACCACTGAACAGACTAAAAAGTTGATGCAGGTTTTCCCATCAGATAAGAAAAAAATTGAACAGAGATACAAGAGTTTTTAGGACCTTTTGATAGTGAGGCTATTGATAAACTGTGAAACAAAGTGATAATTCTTAGTTCCCAGTTGTATGAATAATTTAACTGGGTATTCAGCCAATTTCTTAAAAAATGTTTATTAAACAGTGCCTGTGGCAGGAAGTTTTCTAAATTAACTGGAAAATAGTAACAACTAAAATCGTGGTGCTTGTATTCTAGTAGATGAAAAGACATATAAAGATAGGAAAGAAATAAATAAACTAGGTCATTTTGAATAGTAATACTGTGAAAAAATATAATGGAGTAGTATATAATGTGGTAGGAAGAATTGGGGTAGAAGGTGTTAACTTATATATGTTGATACCAGTAGTCTTCCCATAGGGGGTGATATTTAATTGAGCTAATCACTGGGATATCTTAAGAAAGTACACCTGGACAGATGTCTCTATGGTTGAACCACATTTTGTTAGAATAACAAGCAAAGGAAGGCCAATGTCCACAATGCTTAGTGAACTTCAAGGGAATTCATAAAAGACTGAGGTTCAAGTTTAGATCATTCTTTTTACCTATTTCTGGGTAGGTCATTTAGCTCTCTTAAGAATGTCTGCCTGAAATGATCTTGGATCACACAGGCTGCAGGTAAAAGTGCTACTATGAAGGACAATTTTAAGGTAAATTTACCAGCCAGAGCCAGAGTGAACTACGTATATAGATAATATTAGTGCTAGTTTAATCTGAGGGTGAATGTGGCTTGGCCTCCCTCTTCCATAGAACAGGCTACAGACTTGTTTCCTTTGAGTTATAGTTTCCTATTCCCCATATAAATTAAGTAAAATAATATCTTGGGCTTGAATTACAAAAATCCTAATTAAGGTTTGTAATGCATTTTCCTTATAACATATAATTTTGCCCAGAGATTATTTATGGACAAAAAAAAAAATGGACAAAGAATGGGTTGGGTTTAAGGTTTATTCTTTTCTTTTTTTCTTTGGGTTCCTTTCCTCACATCTCTATTTACCTAGAGAACTGCAACTGTAAATAAGATAAAATGAGATTGTGATATTAAGCATAAGTTTCCCCTCTGGCTCTTGGATCAAAGGATAAATGATATTAGAGCTACTTATCCTCAGGGGTTGATGAATGAAAAAGACAGGGGATCCTCGAGAAACCAAGAGATGGATGTGATTTTTTAAATCTGCATTTTGAAGTGGCTGTGTTGTAGCCCCTTCACTGAGTGTGAGCTGATGTGTGAAGTGACAGTCGTTGGTCATGGCTGCGGGAGAGTCGATTAGAGTGGTTTCCTGCCCCACCCAACCTGTGGTGGAGCTACCCCACCACCTTCTTTGTACTTGAAGCCCTTTATTATGAAAAATATTCTTTTTTAATTTGGCATTTTGTTATTACAGATTTTGATTGTCCCTTGCAGCTATCTTCAAATTTTTACTAACACCCTTCTATATCTTTATCTTAAGTAATTTACTGCTATATAAAGGTAAACTTTATGAATAAACTATGTTATTTCACAAGCACAATAAATCATACCCATGCATACAGGAAGAGGTAAAGCATAAATGTCTATAACAAAAGAAAAAAAGGAGAGGACAACAAATGCAAAACTGGGCCAAGGCCTGAGAGGGCGGGTGCAGTAGGGTATTGTCATGGGACCCTAGAAATGTTGATAAAAATTATGGAAAATAAAGAAAGACCTGAGACTTGGTCCTTTAGTAACTTTCTGTCCTCATCGCTAACTTTCCTGCCTCTCTCCCTGCATTTTAGGCACCTGTTCACCTTTTGTTCCTCGAACATGCCAAAGATTTCCTGCTTACAGGAACTTTCACTTATTCTCCTGGGAACTCTTTCACTCCAGAATGTCACAGGCCATAGATTATATCCCTCACTTTCTTCCAGTCTCAAGTTGTCTCCTCAAAGTAGCCTTTTCTGAGCATCCTATGAAAATTAGTAATGTTGTCCTTTTCTGTAAAATTCTCTGTTTTAATTCAGACTACGTATTAGCATCTGGCATTATATTCATCCAGAATTTTTTGTATCTAGGTCTATTGTCTGTTTCCTGCCTTGAACTGTGAACTTTGGAAAGGCAATAAAGGTACTGGTTTCATTCACTACTGTATTTCTCATTCAAAGAACACTGTTCACTGCACAAAAAGTACACAATCTATGTGGAATGAAAAATGAACAAATTTGCCCTGGCCAGGTAGTTCAGTTGGTTAGAGCATTGTTCCAATATGTCAAGATATGCCAAGGTTGTGGGTTCAATCTCCAGTCAGGGCACATACAAGAATCAACCAATGAAAGCATAAATAAAATGGAACAACAAATCGATCGATCTCTCTCTCACTCAAATCAATAAAGACATACGTCTAAAAAGAATGAATGACTTTTCATGTCATCAATAATAAAAGAAAGTGATACATTATTTAATAAAAGAAAACAATAGAATTGTCCACGATTTCAGGAAAATTAGATCTCAAGGAAATGTCAAAAGGGTTTCAAGAAAAATGAAGTGGAAGGAGAATGGACCCAATAGAAAAATAACCTGCTTCTCTTAGATAGCAGGGCTCAGTGGCATCTCCCAGGCCTGAGTGAGACAGAAGGTCTATGTTTTGATATGTTATATTAGTAATGGCAAACTCCATCACACTGTAATACAGGTTTTATGAGAACTTTGAGCATTCTGTTCTAGATGGCAATGGTAGCATTGGAAACCTAATACAAGAGATGAAATAGAGAAATTAGGAATATGTTTTTGATTCATCTTTGAAGGAGTACTGTTCAGCCGTTTTAGATCAGATTTTGAACATGAGAGTTGAACTGAACAAAAGGAATTAAAAGACAACAATGATAAAAATTAAAAAAAGGTAATGATGCCTGACCAGGCGGTGGCACAGTGGATAGAGTGTTGGACGGGGATGCAGAGGACCCAGGTTCAAAACCCCGAGTTGGCCAGCTTGAGCGCGGGCTCATTTGGTTTGAGCAAAGCTCACTAGCTTGGACCCAAGGTCACTGGATTGAGCAAGGGGTTACTCAGTCTGCTGTAGTCCCACGGTCAGGGCACATATGAGAAAGCAATCAATGAACAACTAAGGTGTCACAACAGAAAACTGATGATTGATGCTTCTCATCTCTTTCCGTTCCTGTCTGTCTGTCCCTGTCTATCCCTGTCTCTGACTCTCTCTCTGTCTCTGTAAAAAAAAAAAAAAGGTAATGACAAAATGAGCCTTTTGTTTGGGAATCTGCTCTTGATGGGATGGCTTATTTCTTCCCTTAACTTTTATCAGCAGTTCATTTAAATTCCTTACTTTATATACAAGACTGGGATTATTTTGGAAATGTTTTTCCCCCAACTAAATTGTTTTAGTGTTGTGCTGCTGTATTTTGTTGCTATTTAATTGTCTTCTGTTTATTTTGAGTTAGTTTGGCATGTCTACCATTATATCACATACTTCCTGAGAGTTTGGGCCACACTGTTGTAGTAAAACCAGTGAGAGTATACAGATGTTCTCCACACCAAAGTTCAAATTGAAAGGAATCTTTTATTCAAAGGTGACCACAGGAAGACCTAAGTCAGTCAAATCATGCCATCTCTAACACAGTTTGAAATTAGCTTTGAAAGACAAAAATTACATACTGATTGGGATATGGGGAAGAGGGGAAGTCTAGCTGTAAAACAAAGCAGTGAAACAAACTCATTTACAATGTTTATCTATAGGATTAATTCAGGGAGAAAAATTCTGGGGACATCTGCAACCTTGCAAAACTAACCTAAGGCCACAGCCTATAATACCAGCCTCAAAGCCAGGGGTAAGAAGTCTTTTAGAAAAAGTAAGTTCTGCTGAAAGTCTGTTTTAGAGAAAGTAAGGTCTGCTGAAAGTCTCCTTATTTTAAAGAAAGTTCTGCTGCTTCATTTCACCTCATCTTTGCATCCTTCAGAGCATACTTCACACTGATTTCTACGTAGTAAGGAATCAGCAATAGTTATTATGATACAATTGTAAGACATTTAAAGCTTCTTCTTTTAATACAATTCTTAAATGTTATTTAATATTAGCTACAAAGCTAGTTCCTTTCAAACATCAACCTGTCTGTAGTTCAACCAGAATAATAAAATATATGTAAAATGTAACTCATTTTCTGTGTTATTTAGGGGAAATCTATGACTAGTCACACAAAGGAAAGTTTCGAGATAGGGTTGAGCTTTTGGTAGTGGTATAAAATCTTTGAGGCCCTGGCCAGTTGGCTCAGCAGTAGAGCGTCGGCCCAGCATGTGGAAGTACTAGGTTCAATTCCCAGCCAGGGCACACAGGAGAAGTGCCCATCTGCTTCTCTACCCTTCCCCCTCTCTTACTCTTTATTTCTCTCTTCCCCCCCCCCCCACAGCCAAGGCTCCACTGGAGCAAAGTTGGCCTGGATGCAGAGGATGGCTCCATGACCTCCACCTCAGGCACTGGAATGGCTCTGGCTGCAATGGAGCAATGTCCCAGATGGGCAGAGCATCGCCCCCTGGTGGGCATGCCGGGTGGATCCCAGTCACTTGCATGTAGGAGTCTGTTTGCCTCCCTGCTTCTAACTTCGGTGGGGGGGCTTTGAGTGGTCAAGGCAACAATTATATCTTCCAGGTCTTCTTTTTTTGTTTGTCAGAGTCCTGATAATTTCTGTTCAAATCTGTAAAATCTCAACCTCAATGCCTAATGCTCTACAATTCATAATTTTATCACTTAAGAATATGAATGCAAACTATGGGTGATTTTTAACCTAATTTCTTCTTGACAAATATGACTTTGTTAGAAAATATAATCCTAAGAATCCAATCTTTCTTTTTTTTCGGCTTAGCTGAGACTGGCATTCTTGACCTTGCCCTAAATTCCTTTCTAACATTAATTTGCCCATTTATAACATCTTAAGATTTTCCCCTTGACGCAGTTAATCTAATGTCAGAGGTAACTGAATACTCAAGCATCATACAAACTCTGAAGATGTTGAAATGCTCTCTTAGGTAGGTAACCAAATGTAAATGTGTTAGTCAAATAAGTTTGTAAATATGATATATATGTTTGCTTGCTTGTAGTTTGCACTGGGGTGGGAGACAGGCTGTAGGCTGGCAGGGTTCTTATAGCCTAAGGCTTGGTTTTGAGACTGAGTCTTTCCCACCCTTTTTTTGTGTGTGTGTGTGTATTTTTCTGAAGTTGGAAACAGGGAGGCAGTCAGACAGACTCCCACATGCGCCCGACCGGGATCTACTGGGCATGCCCACCAGGAGGCGATGCTCTGCCCATCTGGGGCATCACTCTGTTGCCACCAGAGCCATTCTAGCACCTGAGGCAGAGACCATGGAGCCATCCTCAGTGCCCGGGCCAACTTTGCTCCAATGGAGCCTTGGCTGTGAGAGGGGAAGAGAGAGACAGAGAGGAAGGAGAGAAGGAATGGTAGAGAAGCAGATGGGCGCTTCTCCTATGTGCCCTGGCTGGGAATTGAACCCAGGACTTCTGCACGCCAGGCTGATGCTCTATCACTGAGCCAACCAGCCAGTGCCTCCCACCCTTTTAATACTAAGATTTTCTCAAAGCTGAACTTTTCCCCACACCCTTGACTGTTGCATGATAGGGGGTGGTACATTCTTATGAGGAATTCCATTTATGATTCAGATAAGTGGCTTTGTATTTGAGACTTCTTTATTTGTATATTGGCTTAAAGGCTTTAATTTTATACACTATTAAATGAGACAGACTAGGGGCTCAATGGTTCTCAGTTTCTGACATTAGCATTGCAGAACAGAGGCAGACAAGATGGCTGAGTGCTGAAGGAAAAGCCAGTTTGTGCAGAGTTTGTGCAGAGAGAAGGAGATGCAGAGGTGAATAAGGCTGGTGAGGTAGAAACCTTTGATCCTAGGAAAACTCCGATAAGTCAGTGGCTTTGGGAGCCCTGAATGGAAAGGGAAGTGTTTTCCCACCGTGTGTATTTTCTCGCCCGCCAAGTGCAAGCTAGGATTAAAGGTAATGGCCCACCAGTTCTTGGCTCCGTTGTTTCATTACCGTCTGTCTGAATCAAATGATAACCTGCACGAGCCAGGCGGCTGTGATGGTGGCCACAGCTACTGGCTTTACAAAATGCTTTTAGTTTTATCATCATAATGAACCTCTTATGAGTCACAATAGGCCCACAGTTGAAACAAGTTTTCATTTCACAAGTTTTTCTTAGCTTGGGGGGGGTGTGCTCACTCTCTTGCATATTTAGGATGAGATGACTTGGTTTTCTCTTTTTTTTTTTTTTTAATTTTATTTATTCATTTTAGAGAGGAGAGAGAAAGGGAGAGACAGAGAGACAGAGAGGGAGAGAGAAAGAGAGAAGGTGGGGAGGAGCTGGAAGCATCAACTCCCATATGTGCCTTGGCCAGGCAAGCCCAGGGTTTCGAACCAGCGACCTCAGCATTTCCAGGTCAATGCTTTATCCACTGTGCCACCACAGGTCAGGCGACTTGGTTTTCTCTGTGTAAGTACCTCTGACCTACACTTCTCCCCTGCCACCCAATTCTAACGGAGCTCTTTAATACATCTACTATCCTACTAAGGATTTTTATAACCTTTGTTATCTGACTTCAGTTGACATTCAAAGACCTAAAAATGAGGTACTTTCAAAGAGAAGGAAGGAATTGAGAGATTTTAAAAATTAATTATTTGAATAATATTTTATTGTATGCAAATTAGGCATAAGGAAATGTGCTGAGTCTTAATTGCTATTATGCAGCAATTACTAAGGCTATAAAGAAGCTAACATCAGTGTTTGGGGATAATGAAACCACCACATTTTAGCTATGCATGAAAGAAAAGTTCCCTTGTTCATTTCCATTCATACTTTATGTTTATAGAGTCATGCACTCACATCTTGAGTGACTAACAACCTAAGTTACATATCTCATTACTTCTTGTTTTTGGACACATATATTAACAAGTTGTTTTCTTACTTGAATTCAAGATTTTTAAATTGGAGACAAATTATGTGGTTTTATTACTTGGAGAATATTTTGCATCTGTCCCTAACAGCACTCTCTTACCTACAACACCTGTGGCCCACCAAACCACAAACTGGAGTTCTGTTTGTTCCTTTTTCCTTTAGACTATATGGGGTAGATAGAAGTTGTACAGTTATTCTCATGAAATCATATTTGAGAGATAATAAAAATTACATTGAGGTGACAATATGTGGAGTATATACTAGAATACAACTTAAATGTAGCCTCTGACTGAACATCAGAGAGTATTATGGACATGTTGCAACACTAATAAAAAATATTTGCTTCCTGGTTTCTAACATGCAGAAAAGCTCCAACTATCAGAAGGAACCAGATGGAGATGGAAACAAGCAATGCAGCTGGCCCATCTGGCAAACACACTGACTCTAGCATGCAGCCGAGGAGAACTCAACGACTTCACTTGGATGATCAACCTTATTCCAGCAAAGTAGTCTGTTCTCTTGGCATGCTACAGAATAAACTCATAAAAATAAGCATTTACCAGGCATGCTATATATTGTAAAATGTTCTATCACTTTTATTAGCAAGAAATGGTATTGTTATACAGCTGCTTAGTCATATTTTTCCTGCTTGCTCTTACACAAATTGAATCTCATTTGTTCTTTTCTGCCCACAGACTTAACTTATTTACAACCAGTTATATCACCCTCTTTCCAAACTGGTTTTCACAGCACCTTCCAAATTGATATAATCTGCCAATCTAATTCAAGCCCTATTTGCCCTGTAATAATAGTCAGAAATCCATTTAATAGAGCCAAGAATCATTTTCTGGTGCTTCAAAGGTCTTACTCTCATCTGTCATTCTCCACATTTATGATCTCCTAGTTTGTTTTTAATCCATTTTATTGTGTTCTTATCAAAACTTATTTGACAATTTTTAGACACTTATTTGCACCACTATATCAACCACCTTACTGAAACTCAGACATTTATTATCCATAGTTCTCCCTCCATCCACTAATTTTATAATCTGTCAAAAAAAATCAACTTTGCCCAGCATGATTTACTGTAAATGATTCCACTACATTTATTTTGCATGATTTCATTGTTCTCTGGATGTTCGAGAATTTCTCTCTCTCGGTTTTATTAGTGACTAGGCAACATTTTGTGCCTGGGGAAAGGCTAAGTGGATTTTTCGACAAATAAGCTATTAACCCTTTCAGGTAAATCAGATTAATTTGGTAAAAGTAAAATCATAGATGGGACACACACACAGAGAGAGAAACATAATCAAATTCTTGTACCTCCTTCTGGTGCAATGATGTGAGTAGTACAACATTAAGAATAAGGACTCAGGCCCTGGCCAGTTGGCTCAGTGGTAGAGCGTTGGCCTGGCATGCAAAAGTCCCGGGTTCGATTCCCAGCCAGGGCACACAGGAGAAGCGCCCATCTGCTTCTCCACCCCTCCCCCTCTCCTTCCTTTCTGTCTCTCTCTTCCCCTCCTGCAGCCGAGGCTCCATTGGAGCAAAGATGGCCCGGGTGCTGGGGATGGCTCTGTGGCCTCTGCCTCAGGCGCTGGAGTGGCTCTGGTCGCAACAGAGTGATGCTCCGGAGGGGAAGAGCATCGCCCCCTGGTGGGCAGAGCATCACCCCTGGTGGGCGTGCCGGGTGGATCCCGGTCGGGCGCATGCGGGAGTCTGTCTGACTGTCTCTCCCCGTTTCCAGCTTCAGAAAAATACAAAAAAAAATGTATAAGGACTCAATTTTTAATATTTCTTGTCCTCACCTACATATGTTCCATCAAAATAAAATGCAATTAAATTATTTAAGAGAGTCATTAAATACTGTAACACATGCATTCACAAATTAAATAATAGCTTCTGGTGATCTTGTTCACTACCCAACATGTTAAGTATTCCTGTGTCTACCAGTTAGTTATTCAATCACAAGAGTCAAACTTTCATTACTGACTCACCATTGATCTATTTAGCCTCATCTCCACTGCACTAGACTCCCAGGGTTCTCCAGTAGAACTCTGTGTCATAGAGAATCAGAAAACAATACCTAGCTGTCTGCATTCTGGGTTGCTATGTTACCATCTTATACCCCTTATTGTTCAGTGTCCTTTATGAAGGTGTCTCCTTCAGCTTCTGCCTGAAACTTATTTCTCCAAAGGGCTCATAATCAGATCACTTCATGGATCTAAATGGAGCACACACTATTTTGCCCTAATACTGCTCCATTCCCTTTTCCTGTATCTACAGGACACACCCTCCTCTTATAATTATAACAGCAAAATTAACAGACCCAAAAATATGTTACTCACTATAAATCATCTCATCTAGTGTATCTGCATTGGTGTTCCAGATACTTCAAGACATGTTTGAATCTCAATTTACAGCTATGGTAGATCTCCACAGGTACCAAGGCACACATATAAATTGAAAGTTATGTAGGTGGGATTAGGGAAGGCTTGATATTTTAGTGAGGTTGGAGCTTTAGTATATAGGCTCCAACTCCTGTGTCAGGGCATCAAAAATTGATCTCCTTGGCCATATTGAACCAAGGTGCAAATAACAATGTTGTGATATAATTTCTGAAGGCCTGTATTACTCCTGTAACACTAAATGGTTAAATTCCTTACTTATATTATAATGAAAAAGTATTTCTTATGAAACTATTATGTCCCAGACATAGTACTAGGAATTGGTATTCAAGATAGTTAAAAACAAAAGGGAAACTCAGAGATAAGGTCCACATGAAGCATTTAGGTAGCAGAGAGAAAGGAAGAACTAAGGCTGCCTTGGGGAAAGTGAAAGGCAAAACCAAGTTGATTCTAGAATTCAATGTCTTCATTTGAAAACAGAGTTTAACCATGCCAATTCAAAATCTATGGCTGGTGGGATTCCTTAAAGTATTTCAAGATGTGAACAAATTATTTGCTCAAAATTTGTTGTACTGATATAAGGTGAAAAGTTGAGTATATTATTTCTATTTTCTCTTTCTCCTTTCTTCCTGGAAATCATTCAGTCATATGTTAACCTCTTATTCTTTCCAGAAACTTCTCTTCGTAAGATCTCCTGTGATTTATGCTTTGTTAAATCCAGTGGCCAACTGTGAGTCCTCATTTTCTTTATCCTTTTAGTAGCATTTGACATTCTTAAAAACACTTCACCTTTTCACTTCCATTATGCCATGCTCTCCTGGTTATCTTCCTCTGTTAAAAAGGTGGGCTATGCTTGAAAAATAAGAGGATTATGCTCGTGAAGAAATTAGCATCATACTTTGGTATCATTAAACTCCACTCAGGCTTCCGCTTCGCTGGGATGTTTCTTCCATCTGAGGAAGAGCACACCATCCACCAGTACTACCTGAGGATCCCAGAAGATGCCCCCGTGGTAGAAGACTAGGAGCTGGAGAGAAAAATATCTGGATTGAAGAACTCAATGGCTGAAGGTGAGAGGAAGACAGCCCTGTAAATGCCTCAAGCAGCTGGAACTGAGAGACACTGTGTGGTATTTGTTTTGCGCGAAGAGAACCATACTCTAGGAAATTCTCTTTGTCACATGATCATGAAGAACCCAGAAGTGGAATTTTGTGGTTACACTACAACTTATCCCTCAGAGTAAAATGAACTTGTGCATACTCAAGGTGCTCTTCCAGCTGTTGAGCCATTTCAAAAAGGCCTGAATGTTTGCCAACATGTGCTTGACAAGTGTGAGGCCAGCAGAAAGAACTATGAGGACAAAAAAGTGAGCAGAAATGAATCTGTTGATATATTCTAGTCACTTGTGCACTATACAGCGAGGAACATCCTCTAGGATATCCTCTTTGTGACCTGGCAAAACCTAGGAGTTTGTGATTACAACATGTTCTGTCCTTCAGACAGGTGTGATTCTAGTTATGAACTTACTACATCTGTTAGAATTCCTGCAAGAACCTTTGTATTCTTCTAATAAATTCCCTCTTGAAACTAAACTAAAAAACAATAATGGCAAAAAACTCAGAATGCTATATTTGACTACTGTTCCCCTCATCTGCCATAAATATCTACAATAGTATTTTGGATATTAAAAATATCAAAACAAAGTCCTTATGGCCAAAACATGGCTTTTCCAGGATTAAAGGAAGCTAGGAGCACTAAAGTAAAGACTGATGTGTGATATGAAATGTAGTTTAAGAGACAGACAGAAGTTACATCATCTAGGGCTTTAAGTGTCCTGACATGAAGTCTGACTTCCATCCTATGCATTATGGGATGTTCTTGGAGTAGTTTAAGCATGGGAGTTAGATAAACTGATTTATGTTTTCACTGTATACACTGATCAGCCCCAGGGAAAAGTGCTACAGATACTCTTTTGGGGGTTATCATCATTAGAATCCTTCCTCACTGCCAGATAAATCTGTGATAAAATTACCTTCATATCCACAAAAATTTCAGTAGAATTTTAAATATGAAGAAAGAGCTGAAGCACATTACATATGTGGTACATGCATTTCACAGAAGTAAATAAAAATAAAAACATAAAATATTAAAATAATTTCTATTTAAAATATAAAAGTAAAAACTGGAGGAAACAGAGGAGTATGGGGAACTGTCAGAAGGAAACATCAAAGTAAAACAATTAATGTAATCAGAGGGATAAGGCAAGGCACTATATCTTCTAAACATGACCAGAATAATATAAAAAAAGGATGATTAGAGAAAAATAAAGAACTCTTGCAAATTAAAATAGAACTGAAATAAATAGCACAATAAAGACAATAAAAGCTACACTATGGGTAGTTTCCTGGCAAGCAGAGTGAAAAAAATAAATACTAAGGAGAAAACAAGAGGAAATCAGAGGATTTATTTAGGTCAAATATCCAAGTAAATGGTATTCATTCTAATAAACACAATCATTAAATGGGAATAGAGAAAGTTATCAAAAAAAGTTATACAAGAAGATGAAGGAAATGCATGTTCAGACTGAATCTTTTTTTTAAATCCATAATAAACTGTAAGTTATAAAATGGTGAAATATCAGAACATGACCGCTAAGCAGGCAATCATTAAAACATTTAGAAAATAATCAATAATATCACATAATGAAAAAAGGAGGATAGCACAATGGAATGGAATTTTTCTAAAGCTAGAATGAAAGATAAAAGGCAAAGGGGAAAGAAAATGTCTTTAAATTGGTGGGGTAGCTCAGCTGGTTAGCACATCACCCTGTTATATTAGGGTTGCAGATCTGATCCCAGGTCAAGGCAATAGATGAATTAAACAATTAATGCATAAATAAGTGGAACAACAAATTGATGACTCTCACTCTCCCTTTCGCTCTCTCTCTCTCTTTCTAAAATTCAAGATAATTTTTTTTAAATGAGAGAGGAAGGCTCATTAACCTGCACTTTAAAATCCAAGTCAAATGACTGATTTATAATAGTAGAGTAAGTATGTTATGAAATGTAAATACCCCACTTTGTTTTACTTTCCAGAGACTTTTTATTAGAAACTTCATGGAATATGTCTCCAGAAAATATAAAAAGGACAGAGTAAAAGAAAAGGATGAAGGATCTAGAAAACAGGAGATGCAACATGGGAGTGGCAGCAATGCCTTCTTGGAATGATAAGGAAATTAAATTCCAAGATGAATGGTTATAGAGATGGTCTGGAGAGGAAACAGTCTTCCTCAACAGAGAGAAACAAAGGAAGAGAGAAATTGAAAGAGAATAAAACTCAACCTATGTGTGAAATACTACTGTAAGCACTGTAAGAAAGAGATGCTGGAACATTTTGTGGAAGATGATATAGATTAAGGGGAAAAAAATAAGCAAATATACGCAAACAGGCATACATGGCAATGATTTACTCTTAGAAAAGCAAAGCACTGCCTAAGAAAGATATATTTGTACTGTACTACTTGGCAAAGCAGTGAGAAAATATTTGATTCAGTAAAATGCTTCACATGTATACATGTACATTAAACTGATTCACCTTTTCAATTGAAAAGTTGTTTTGTTTAAATGCCAAGTAATCCTGTTCCTTTTCATCAATGTATATTGATTTGCTACTTCCATCAGTTTTCTAAGTCTAGCATAAATTTACATCATTGTCTACTATTATTTTTATGAAAATAAATAGAAATAGAAAAGAAGACTTGAAAATGAGAAATCTTACTACTCCAATGCTTTCAAATTGTTTTCAGGTTTCTTTAATGTATTGTGAAAGGTAATCACCAGCATGTCATGTGTGTCCTTAAGGAAACCATTTTCTAGATGTCCTTGCAGGAAGCTATAATTTCAATTGTCTTTGTCCATGTAAAATATCCCTTATCCTGATCAATTAATAATGGCGATTTAAGAGTTATCAACCTGAGAGGCATTTACTTGAAAAGGTGATTTGCATTAACGAAAGGTGATCTCGAAGTCCTTTCTCTTAAACAAGAAAATAGTAATTCTGTATGTATAAAGCAAAGATTTCATTGCCTGAACACAAAATTACATTCCTGCTTGCCCTGCTTTTAAGCAATGAAGCAGAAATAAGTAATTGGTTTTGAGCCATTTTAAATAAATATTACACAATTCTAATAATGTATTATTAACAAAATGTTCTTTTTTTTACATCTTAAAAATTACTTATGTATTTTTTAATTTTATTTAGAAAATTAAATTTAAAGGGGTGACACTGATCAATAAGAATACATAGGTTTCAGGTAAATATTTCTATAGCATTTAAACTGTTCATTGTGTTTTGTGCCCATCACCCAAAGTCAAATCATTTTCTATTGCTGTATATTTGTCCCTCTTGACCGTTTCATTTTTATCTATGTCCATGAGTCTCATTTTATATCTTACCTATGTGGGAAATCATATAGTTCTTAGCTTTTTATGATTTACTTATTTCAGTCAGTATAATGTTCTCAAGGTTCATCCATGTTGTAAATGGCAATATGTCAATATGTCATCATTTCTTAGGGCTGAGTAGTATTCCACTGCAGATATGTACCACATCTTCTTTATCTAATCCTTTATTGAGGGACACTGGTTGTTTCCATGTCCTGGCCACTGTGAATAATTCTGCAATGAACATGAGGGTGTGTATGTCTTTACGTACCACTGTTTTCAAGTCTTTTTGGGTATATACCCAGTAGAAGGATTACTGGGTCATATAGCTGTTCTATTCTTAACTTTCTGCGGAACCACCAACTTTTCTTCCATAATGGTTGTACCAGTTTACATTTTCACCAGCAGTTTTCTCCACAGCCTCTCCAATATTTGTTTTTACCTGTCTTGTTCATTAATAGCCAACCTAACAGGTGTGAGGTGGTATCTAATTGTTATTTTGACTTGCATTTCTCTAATAGCTAGTGGAGATGAGCATCTTTTCATATATCTGTTGGCCAGTTGTATGTCTTCTTGGGAGAAGTGTCTGTTGGAGTCCTCATCCCATTTTTTAATGGGATTGTTTGCTTGTTAGTTGCTGAGCTTTGTGGGTTCCTTCTTTATGTTGGATATTAACCACTTATCGGAGCTATTGTTTATAAATATTATCTCCCATTTGGTTGGCTTCAAACAATGACTTCAGAAATGTTTCCTCTGCTTTTATTTTCTGGAGGAGACTATGGAGAATTGGTATTGTTTCTTTCTAAAATGCTTGGTAGAATTCACCAGTAAAATCATTTGAGTACAGTGCTTTCTTTTTACAAGGTTAGTAATCATTGATTCAATTTCTTTAATAGACATAGAATTATTCAGATTGTTTACTTTTCCTTTTGTAAGTTTTGATGTTTTGTGTTTATAAAAAAATTGGTTCATTTCATCTACATATCAAAATTTTGGTCATGGTATGTATAGATACCATGTTAATGGGCTCTGGAATGTAATGACCCCTCTTTCATTTCTGATATTGGTAATCTGTCTTCTCCCCTTATTCTTAGTCTGGATAGAGCTTTATCAATTGTATTGATCCTCTCAAAGAATTATTAGCTTTTGATTTTGTTGATTTGCTGTATTATTTTTTTATTTTTAATATTTTGCTCTAATGTTTCTTTGTTTACGATTTGAGGTTCAAACTTCCTTCTGTAATTTTTTAAGGTATAAGATTTAATTACTGATTTTAGAACATTTGTCTTTTCTAATATATGCATTTAATGCTATAATTTCTTCTCTAAGCACTACTCTCACCTCATTTAACAAGTTTTGATAACCTGTATTTACATTTTCACTTAGTTTAAAATACTTTTTAAATGTCCCTTGGGATTTCTTCTTTGACCTATGTGTTATTTGCAAGTGTGTTTTTTCATCTCCAGGTATTTGGGGATTTTCCACCTATTTTTTAGTTATTTCTTGTTTAATTTCATTGTGGTCTAAGTTGATACTTTTCATAATTTCTATTTTTTTTAACTTGTCAAGGTGTGTTTTTATGGCCCATAATGTGGTTTATTTTATGGATGTTTCATGTGAACCTGAGAAGATTGTGGATTCTGCTGGTATTGGTTGGAATAATCTATAAATATCAATTTGGTTAAGCTGACTGGTAATATTTTCCAGGTTAACTATGTATACCCTTACTAACATTTTGCTGATCTATCAATTACTGAAAGAGTGCTGAAATCCTCAAATATAATAGAGTATTTCTCTATTTCTCTTTCTATTTCGATCAGTTATTTTTAAATATCACTTTTTAAAGATTTCATTTATTCACTTTAGAGAGAAGAGAGAGAGAGAGAGAGAGAGAGAGAAGGGGGAGGAGCAGGAAGCATCAACTCCCATATGTGCCTTGACCAGGCAAGCCTAGCATTTTGAACCAGCGACCTCAGGGTTCCAGGTAGATACTTTATCCACTGTGCCACCACAGGTCTATTTCATTCAGTTTTACTTCACATATTTTGATGCTATTTTGTTAGATATATATGTGTTTGGGATTGTTATGTCTTCTTGAAGAATTCATCCCTTTATAGTTATCATTATATAATGTCTACTGTTATTCAAGATCATTTTCCTTGTTCTGAAATTAGCTTTTTCTGAATTAAAATAGTTACTATAGCCTTCTTTTGATAAATGTGAGTATGGTAAATCCTCCAACATTTTACTCTTCTTTATCTGAATGTTCAGTCTATATTGAAAGTAAATTCTTATAGTCAATATATATTTGTTATTTTTCAATCCTTTATGGTAATAGGAGTCTTTTAGTTGGTCTATTTAAATAATTCACATTTACAATGATTATTGATATAGTTGGACTAATAGCTACAATCTTTGTTTTCTGTTCATTCTACATGCTCTTTGCCTCCACTTCCCTGCCTTCTCTAGTTTTATGTGAAGATTTCACATGCTTCCATGTTTTCTCTCACAACATATAATTTTTTTTTTTTACAAGACAGAGAGAGAGTCAGAGAGAGGGATAGATAGGGACAGACAGGAACAGAAAGAGATGAGAAGTATCAATCATTAGTTTTTTGTTGTGACACCTTAGTTGTTCATTGATTGCTCTCTCATATGTGCCTTGACTGTGGGCCTTCAGCAGACCGAGTAACCCCTTGTCAAGCCAGCGACCTTGGGTCCAAGCTGGTGAGTTTTGCTCAGACCATATGAGCCCGCACTCAAACTGGCGACATCGGGGTCTCAAAACTGGGTCCTCCGCATCCTAGTTCAATGCTCTATCCACTGCGCCACCGCCTGGTCAGGCTATACCTCTTTAAAAAAAAATTATAGTAGCTGCATTAGAGTTTGCAATACACATTTTAACAAATTTAATTACGCCTTCTAATAACATGATAAAACTTCACACATAATGTAGGAAACATAATATTCCCAATTCCTCCCTCTTGTTCTTTATGACATTGGTGTCATTTATTTAATTTTTTTTCTCACATTGCTCCACATTACAAATGGGGTATGGTGGCACAGAAGGGTTGAGGAACTTACCCAAGTCCCCAAGGTGGGTGAGTGACAGGGGAAAGATTTGAAACTGTATGGTATGATACCATATTTTTCACCACTCTTCTGTCATTTAAATATATAATATTTCCTCAGAAGAATACTAAGGTGAAAGCTGCTTTCTGATGTTCTTAGAAGACTCAAATATACTAATTTATTGATACTTTGAAAGTAGTGAAAATTATAATTTTAATTTTTATATGCTATAATCACCTAATAAAATGATCCTGTTTTACTATAAAAATAATCTATTTCAGTCCTACAGAATAAGAAAGAAAAAAACTTTCCATCCACTTATTTCTTTATGTAAATATAAATTTCTGACTTACAGATTGTCGTTTTCCCTGAAGAACTTCTTTAAACATTTGTTGCACAGCATTCTGCTGGCATTTAATTCCCTCAATTTTTGTCTAAGAAAAATCTTTATTTCTCCTTCAATTATGAAAAATAATTCACTGGATACAGAATTCTAGGTGGATTTTTGTTCACTCTTTCTCTCTTTCAAACCTAATCATTTAACTCCTGGCTCTCTTCTTTCTTGCATAGTTTCTTGTGAGAAATTCACCATTATTCTTGCCTTCATTCAGAGATACCTAGGTAAATTTCCTCTCATGACTGGCAAGCAGGGTTCATTCTGTATTTTCTATTTGTTTTTGTCTTTTTGCATTCTGAATATGATGTGTTTGTAGTTTTTTGGGTTTTTTTTCTTTTTTGTTTGTTTTCCTTTGGTTTGGGGGCTTTTTTGTTTGTTTATTACTGGTATTTATCCTGCTTGGTGTTCCCTGAGATATCTGAATCTGTGTGATCCATGGTTTGATATATGCCATTAATTTTGCAAAGGTTTTAGGCAGTATGACTTCAGGTATTTCTGTTCTGGTCTCTTTTTTCCTCCTTCTGGTATTGTAATTATGTGGTACACCTTTAGAAATGGACCACTGTTCTTGAACATTCTGTTTTGGTTTGGTTTGGTTTTCTTTGTTTTCATTTCAATCTGGAAGGTTTCTATAGGCCTACATTCAAGCTCACTGGTTCTTCCCTTGGCCAGTGTCCATTCTCCTGATGAGTCTATCAAAGGCATTCTTCTTTTGTTATAGTGTTTTTGACTTCTAGCATTTTTAAATTTTCTTAGAGTTTCAATTACATTGCTTATATTACCCTTCTATGTTTGCATGGTATGTCTTTTATGCATTAGAACACTTGTTGAATTAATCATAACTATTTTAAAATCTCTGTTGGATGATTTCAATAGTCTTGATGTTTGTCTTATCTTTTTTTATTTTTTACAGGGACAGAGAGAGAGTTAGAGAGAGGGATAGATAGAGACAGACAGACAGGAATGGAGAAAGATGAGAAGCATCAATCATCAGTTTTTCGTTGCCATTGCGACACCTTAGTTGTTCATTGATTGCTTTCTCATATGTGCCTTGACCGCGGGCCTTCAGGAGACCAAGTAACCCCTTGCTCGAGTCAGCGACCTTGGGTCCAAGCTGGTTAGCTTTTTGCTCAAACCAGATGAGCCCACACTCAAGCTGGTGACCTCGGGGTCTCCAACCTGGGTCCTCCACGTCCCAGTCTGATGCTCTATCACTGCGTCACCGCCTGGTCAGGTTGTCTTGTCTTTTCTTGACTTTCAACATGCCTAGTAATTTTCTGTTGTTGTTGACAGCAGACATAAGGTATTGGGTAATAGAAACTGAGGTTTAAAGACTTGAGTGTGTTTTATGTTAGTCTGATTAGGACTTGGCCTGTGTTTAGTGTTTACTATGGGTACATATGTCAGAGACTTCATTTAGTTGCCTCTCATGTCCTTGTTTGTCTCACCTCTTCACTTTGGACTTTCACAGTGCTCTGACTTTGAGTTTGCACTTCAGCTGATCTTCTAGCTGTTATCCACTGTCAATACACTGAAGTCTTACTTGACCAGGTGGTGGTGCAGTGGATAGAGCGTTGAACTGAGATGCAGAGGAAAGCCCGCAGGTTGAAGCCCGAGGTCGCCAACTTGAGTGTGGGCTCATCCACCTTGAGCAGGGCTCACCAGCTTGAGCACAGGGTCACTGGTTTGAGCATGGCATCATAGATGTGACCCCATGGTCGCCAACCTGAGCCCAGAGGACGCTGTCTTGAGCCCAAGGTCACTGGTTTGAACAAGGGATCACTTGTTTTGTTGTAGCCCCCCAGTTAGGGCACATATGACAAAGCAATCAGTAAACAACTAAGGTGCCACAGTGAAGAATTGATGCTTCTCATCTCTCTCCCTTCCTGTTTGTCCCTATTTGTCCCTCTCTTTGACTCTCTCCCTGTTTCTGTCAAAAAATTAAAATATATATTTTATATATACTGAAGCCCTGATGGTGTGGTGGTTAATGTGTGGAGAGAGGAAATGTTTTATAATTTTAAGATTAACTCTTAGTCTATTAGAAGTCTCATGTCGCTGGCCTATTACTTTTTAGTGTTCATTAGTTTTACCTCCTTTAGGTGAAAAGAAAGGCTAACTAAAAGGGGCTAGAATGGAAGAATGCCCATTTCCCTACATGGACAAGGCTCTGGTAACTGTTTTCTCCTGTAGAGTAGTCCTTTGTTCTGGAGAATTCTCTGAGTCTTGTTTCACAATGGTTACCTTTCTGTCCCCCAGGGAGAGTCACCAGAGGATCTTTCTTGAATCTTTACCATGAAAACCTGATAGGGTTCCTAGAGGTAAAACCTGTTAAGAGATGGGGGCCTCCACAAAATGGTGGCCCCCAGCAGTTTCTCGCTTCTGTGCTAGACCCAGTCAGTGTTCATTTATGTGTTCTACCAGCTTATGTCTTTGGCAACTTCAGCTCCCAGTAAACAGATCTTGATTCTTCTTCTCTGAATCCACTTGTCTCTTTAAATTTAAGGGTGATAGTTATTTCTGTGACCTCAGTTCTCTAGTATGTTGAAGAAAAGACACTGATTTTTGGTTTCTTTGGAATTTTTTTGTTGGAAAGATGGGATTGCAGCAAGCTGGTCTAAGAAGCAGTGGTAATGTTTCCCTCTGAGTCTGTGCTCCTGTAAATGAAAGCTGCATGTGATCCCTTTTAAACATACTTTTATTTTGATGCTAATAAAGTCTTGTGAAACTAGTAAAACCAGATCAAGTTTAATTCTTCAATACGTGGATATGATAGAAAGATTATTCATGTGCAAATCCAGACCAAATCTGTCAGTGTACTAGAAAATCAAGGTTATGATCAGGAGCTGCTGAAAATAGCTTTGCTGTTGTACATCTGACATGGTGTACTATGTATCTGTGTCTCACAAAATTGTCTCTTTTCTCCCTAATCTTTCCAGTTTTTACATTTTAGTATACCTGGACTTCTATTTCCTAAATAACATACTTTTTTTTCCCTATGACTTTAGAAATGTGCCTTAAAGACAAATTCACTTAATTTTATCATAACAGTATGTATAGTCTTTCTAACTTTCTCCTCCTGTAGCTCAACAATTTATTCAGGTTTAGCTCCAAACTGGATGGATCTTCTTCAAATACTCTTATTCACTTGAATGAGCACTGCAACTGCTTTGACATTTCTGATAGCAAGCTCTTCCCAACAATGATCTCATTTATAAAGCCTTACATTTCTATCACCAACCCTTGGACACTGTGATATGAACTACTGCTACCTCTCATGAGTACCAATGACCTGGTCTCCCTAGTTCCAGCCTCAATTTATTTTTCTATATTTTGAATCCATCAATGAAGTTCCAGAAGCACTATAGCTAAGTTGCTATCCATTAAATTATCCTTTCTGTGTATTTCAACAGCATGGGAGAAAGATCAACATACACAAACACACACAAACAAACAGATAACAGATGTGCAGTTTCAACCAGAAGGACTCGGCTTTGTGTAGTCACCGAAACCATAGCAAATATTCACAAAGTAATTAAACTTTTATTCATGTTATTAAAAAAAACCCAAACTATTTACAAATACTCAAAGTCCCTTAAGACTTCTTTAATATTCCTAGATACCAAGAATGTGACTTCTTAGCACAGGAACTTAGAAAAGAAACAAACAAAAAATTAGTCTTATTAAAATCAGATATTTTATAAGCAGAGGCTTATAAAACTTTAAATAAAGCCTTTCTATACTCTATAGAATTCATTGGTATCTATGATAACACAATTTATAATAGGAGTTGACAAAATACAACTCAGCAGACCTATGAAAGGAAATATCCCAGACTCTGAAAAAACAAAACAAAACAACTTCCCGCCTTTTTTAGAGGACTAAGGAATAAGTTGTTGTGAGTCTTGGAATTTTATTTTATAACCAATTTTTTTTCTCTTTTCTTTCAATTTTGCAAAATATATTGGAAAATTTTGAGATTAAGTGCAACTATTTATGAAACTGACCATTTTAGAAACAGGATAAACGAAGATTAGAGGTTTATATTACTCACCTGCCATCAGTGAAGAGCTCTTAAGTCTTTTAAATCTTTTGTTAGATAGTTTCAGAGGTAGCATTCAAGTTAACTGATGCTCAGCAGAAAAATACTCCTGTCTGCTAAGGGAGAATCTCAGAGGTTGAAAATATCTTGATGTAGTGTTAGCAGAAGAAAGTTAGGTTTTGTCTTAGCCCAAATGACCTCAGTAAAAGGAGTAATACTTATATTTCAGAAGCTGGGGCCACACATAAATAAAGGAATAGGATGGATGAACACTATTTCTTTGCAAAGGCATTCTGCTAGAAAGTTGATTTAGTAACCAGATGCTAATCTGTAGCAATACTTGAGCCTAAGGTGATGCAAATGTTAAGGCCTTAGGATGAATAAGGTGGATAAATTGTATAGTCTGAGGTAGTAGGAATGAGCTCATTGACTCACAGTAAACAGGTCTAGAGCTGTTAACATAGTTAGCTTCCTTCTTTAGATGACAGAAAATATCATGGGAGGTTACAGTAGCAATACAACAGCATAAGATCAGATATTAATTGGAAGAGGAGGTGGTTGTTTGACCAGTCATGGGTCTACATGTGTTTTCCAAATCACAGATTAATAGAACCCAAGTACAGCTGTGGGTTCACTAGATGGAGGAGAAATGAAAAATAACTGGGTTAATTAAAGCATCTGGAACTTGGCAGACAGACAAGTAGAGAAAAGAGAGCTGTGGGAAAAGAGTTCTACAGACTTATGTAAAAATTCCCTCTTGGGTCCTTGGCCAGCTCTTAGTTGAGCATAGCAGAATGAGACTCTAGAAGGCCAAACAGAGAACAACATCAGGAGGCTGGAGAGATGGGTAGAAATTTCAGAGATCACATGATGCTGAGGAGACTCTAGCCTGGGCTCATCCAAAGGAAGATGACGGACACACTAGATTCTCAGTTGGCACCACAGAAAAGCTACGCCCTAGAACTGACAAAGCAAAACATAAATAGACCCACTCTAATAAACTAAAAACTGTCATTTTATTTTATTTTATTGTGATAGAAACACTTAATATGAGATCCACCCCTCTAAGAAAATTTCAAATGTACAGTACATTACTGTTGACTATAGGTACAATGTTGTTAGATTGTGGTAATCAACAAATAAGACATAACTTACATAATCAAGAATCTTTAAAATCCTCTCAAGTACTTGACATTCTATTAAAACACAAAAACAAAAACAAACATAACCAAGCTAAACATATAAAGAAGAATGAAAATATAACTGAAAAAGTACTAATAAAACCAATCTCAAAAATGATATTTAAACTGGCTAACAAAAACTTTTAATAACCACAGTTAATAAGCTAAATATTTACTACTCAGGATTGTGATAAAGATCAAGTGAAATCATATATGCACAAATATTTAATACCTAAATGTTTTCTTTCCACTTAGACATTGCTAGGAAAACACTGTAAATTCTTAGTAATGATTGATTTTCTAGTGTTATATCAAACTCATAAGTTAGAATGAGACAAATACAACTAGAGTTACATTTCACATAAATTATACTATGAAATGTGTCTTCCTAAGAACATACATTGGTTTCTATGATTTAATTTTTGTCTTAATGAGCAGTATAATATGCTACTTAGAGTATGGTTCATAAACAATGCCTAATTTTAATCATAGTAGATGACCTTTATTCACTGACCTTGAGAATATGACCTCTCATGAACATTTGCAAAATTCCGTATAGAGTTTGCTATTATTCACCATTTACCTACTATAATATAAGGTATTGAGGGGAAAGAAGTATAATGCCACTCCATTATAAGGCTAAAAGTTCAAAAATTATGAATTTTAAGCCACATAATAGCTCAACATGGGAAAATGGAATATTGTAAGTGGCAAAATTTAGCAAGAATAAAAGAGAACATATAGGCTAAAATATTACAAGAAAATGTTATGTATAAGAAGTTTCAGACTCAATACCAGGAAGATAAACAATCCAATCAAAAAATGTGAAAAAGAAATGAATAGACACTTCTTCAAAGAGGACATACAGATGGCCAATAGGCATATGAAAATATGCTCAGCATCACTAATCATTAGAGAAATGCAAATTAAAACCACAATGAGATATCACCTCACACCAGTCAGAATGGCGCTCATCAACAAAACAACATAGAATAAGTGCTGGCGAGGATGTGGAGAAAAAGGAACCCTCCTGCACTGCTGGTGGGAATGCAGACTGGTGCAGCCTCTGTGGAAAACAGTATAGAGATTCCTCAAAAAATTAAAAATCTAACTGCCTTTTGACCCAGCTATCTCACTTTTAGGAATATACCCTAAGAACACCATAGAACTGTTCCAAAAGGAGAAATGCACCCCCATGTTTATGGCAGCATTGTTCACAATAGTGAAGATCTGGAAACAGCCCAAGTGTCCATCAGTGGACGAGTGGATTAAAAAGCTTTGGTACATATATATATATATATATATATATATATATATATATATATATATATATATATATATATATATATAATGGAATACTATGGGGCCATGGCAAAGAAGAAAATCTTACCTTTTGCAACAACATGGATGGACCTGGAAACTATTATGTTAAGTGAAATAAGCTAGATAGAAAGAGAAAAATATCATACGACCTCACTCATTTGAGGAATCCAATGAACAATGTGAACTGAGGAATGGAACTGAAACAGAGGAGAGATCAAAAGGATCAGAGGAAAAGAGGACAGAGGGAAAGGGGATGATAGGATGGGATAAACCTGAAGGGAAGGGGGGAGGGTGCTATGGGGAGGGAGCAAGGAAGATGTTGAGGGAAATATGGGGAGGAGGATGCATTCGGGGCAACACTAGAATCTATGTAAACACAATAAATAAATAAATAAATAAATAAATAAATAAATAAATAAATAAATAAATAAGATAAACCAAAAAAAGAAGTTTCAGTAAATTATCATCATCAAAAAGCACTTAAGTACCCATCTGAACCTGAAACTCTTTATGAAATAAACAAAGTAAATTAGATAATGAGCTACTTTAAGTATAAAAATATGATAAATTTATGTTTTATGAATAATTTTTTAGAATATACATTTGGTATACTAGAAAAAATATATGTTGATACTTTTCAGGTTTTTAATGTAGCATATAATTATTATACAAAAGCATTCACCTTTGAAACTTTAGCATTAAAACTGTGAAACAATGGAAGCTTGATCATTATCAAAAATAATAATTTATCACAGATAAGTTTATCAAAAATAATAATTTAATGTTATATTATTTGAAATAAAAAATAGAGTTTTGTGCAAGCTGCTGAAATTATCTTTCTTAAGGACTATATTGCAATAATAGCATTTATGGGGCAAAAGAAAAACATCAGTCTATAACACTTTCCTTTCCTTAATATAGTTAATTAACATTTCCTTTTAAATAAATAGTCATTTATTCCTGTGCAATATGTATATTTTAACTCACTTATTCATTCACTCATTTATCTATAAATTTATTCATGTTCCAATTATTTCTCTTGAGTTTTATTTGGGTGATACTGGTTAGCATAATTATACAGGTTTCAGGTGTCTAATTCTACAATACATCTTTGTACACCAGGGGTCCCCAAACTTTTTACACAGGGGGCCAGTTCACTGTCCCTCAGACCGTTGGAGGGCCAGACTATAAAAAAAAAACTATGAACAAATCCCTATGCACACTGCACATATCTTATTTTAAAGTAAAAAAGCAAAATGGGAACAAATACAATATTTAAAATAAAGAACAAGTAAATTTAAATCAACAAACTGACCAGTATTTCAATGGGAACTATGGGCCTGCTTTTAGCTAATGAGATGGTCAATGTGCTCCTCTCACTGGCCACCAATGAAAGAGGTGCCCTTTCTGGAAGTGTGGTGGGGCCGGATAAATGGCCTCAGGGGGCCGCATGTGGCCCGCAGGCCATAGTTTGGGGACCCCTGTTGTACACCATATTGTGTGCTCACCCCCCTAGGTCAACTCTTTGTCCATCACTATTTATTATGTTCCATTTATTTACTGAATTACATCTATTTACCTGTCTGACAGAATTCTAGTCACTGAAGACACAACAGAGAGCCAGACATTCAAAGTTCCTTCAAGTACGGATGTTGTGTTCTAAGGAGGGAAACCAGAAGTGTCTTGAAATGAATAGACAACTTCAGTTATGAAAATTACACTGAAAAATGGTAGGGATCAAAACAAAGTGACAGAGAAACTGCTTTTAGATTTCAGGAACGAAAGGGACCTGAATTTCAATAAAAAGCAGGTTAGATGAAGATTTTGGAAAATAGTGTTCCAGGCAAAGGGAACTGCAAGTGAAAAGGGATAGGAATGAACTTGCTTCATTTTTTTTTGAGAGGAAGGGAGAGAGAGAAGGGTGGGAGGAAGGGAGGGAGGGAGAGGGGGAGAGGGGAGAGAGGAGAGAGAGAGAGAGAGAGAGAGAGAGAGAGAGAGAGAGAAAGAGAGGCATCAACTAGTTGTTTTACATTAGTTGAGCACTGACTGCTTCTTATACGTGCCTTGACTAGCAATCAGACCAGTGACCTAGGGCTCAAATGGAGCCAGTTACCCCTTGCTCAAGCTGGTGACCTTCGGATCTTGTTGATGAACCTACATTCAAGCCAGCGATTTTAGGTTTCAAATTGGCGACCTCAGCATTCCAGGTCATGCTCTACCCACTGTGCTACCACAGGTCAGGCTGACCTTGCTTTATTCTTTGTTCAAGGAAGAGAAAAAATGTCAATGTGGCTACAGCTCAAGGAACAGGGATCCGGGATTTGATTAGAAGTTCAATGGCAAGCCACTGGAGAGTTCTAAGTACAGCAACAGCATGAACTGAACAGAAAAGTGCACAAATCACCATTTATATAATTTGATGATTTTTTAAAAAAATAAACACACCCTAACAATAAATAGTCATATTAAATAATTAAAACATTAACATCATCCCAGAAGCTCATCATACCACTCTACCACCAAAAGTAACCTTGACTCTGATGCATATCAGCATGGCTTAGTTTTGCTTCTTCTTTAACTTTTATAAATGAAATCACATCATTTGTGTTTCGCTTCTTTTGTTCAATGGGAGGTTCAGCCATGTTGTTGCATGTACCAATACTTTGTTCACAATCTATTTTTCAGCTTTGCTGTTGACATTTAAGTTGTTTTCACTTGAAGGATATTACAAATAATGCTGCTATAAATGCTCTTGTAATATAACTCAGGCAGGTCATAGGTATAAAATTATATGTAAGTACTATCAATCCAAAGTGGTTTGGTTACCAGTCTTCATTCATCAGCAGTATATGTGAGTTAGAGCCGCTCTACATATTCTCTAGCACTTGATATTGTTAAAGTTTTAAATTTAATTTTAGCCATTCTACTGGGTATGTTGTAATGTTTCATTCTGATTTTTTAAGATATATTTTATAGTTTTGTTTTTACTTTGCATGTTTTATAAATCTAACAGGTAAGAAAATGCTTCATTTTTAAGATTATAGCACAATTAGTTTTCACAAATGTAAACACTCTTATAGTGACTATCACAATAAAAATATTTCTTGACCCTGGCCGTTGGCTCAGTGGATAGATCATTGGCCCAGCATATGGATGTCCCAGGTTTGATTCCCAGTCCAGGCATATAGGAGAACTAACCATCTGCTTCTCTTCCCCTCCCTCTTGCCCTTCTGTCACTCTTCCCCTTTTGCAGCCAGTGGTTCTATTGGTTGGAGCATGGCTCCAGGTGCTGAGGATAGCTGTGTTGCAGCACATCAGCCTCAGGCACTAAAAATAGCTCAGTACTTGAGCATCGGACTCAGGTGGGGTTACAAGGTGGATCCCCGTTGGGGTGGATGCAGGAGTCTACCTCACTATCTCCCCTCATCTCACTAAATGTGTGTGTGTGTGTATCACGTGTCCCTATGCAGTTAAACACTATCAATGGATCCCAACAAGCACCAATCAGCTTTGCTCACAATAAGTCAGTTTTGCCTCTTCTATAATTTCATATATGTGAAATCATACCATAAGCCTTCGTTTCTGCCTTATGTTCCGCATATTCATTCATGTTGTGTGTATCATTAGTTTTTTTTTCGTTTTCATTGCTAAGTACTATCAATTTATGAATATACCACAAAATGGTGTCCAATTTTCATCTATCATCTTTTTTTTTCTTTTTTTTACAGGGACAGAGAGAGAGTCAGAGAGAGAGGGATAGATAGACAGGAATGGAGAGAGATGAGAAGCATTAGTTTTTCATTGCAACACCTTAGTTGTTCATTGATTGCTTTATCATATATGTCTTGACCATGGGGCTACAGCAGACCAAGTAAGCCCTTGCTCGAGCCAGTGACCTTGGGTCCAAGCTGGTGAACTTTTGCTCAAAGCAGATGAGCCTGTGCTCAAGCTGGCGATCTCAGGGTCTTGAACCTGGGTCCTCCGCATCCCAGTCCGACACTCTATCCACTGCGCCACCACCTGGTCAGGCTCATCTATCATCTTCTGATGGACCTTTGAGTGGTCTCCAATTTTTGGTTATTATGAATAAACTTTCTATGAACACTCAATACAAATCTTTATGAGGGCATTTCTTTTTCTCTTCACTGTACCTTGGAACAAAATTGCTGGGGTTCATGCTAAGCATGTGTTTAATTTTATCGAAAACTGCTGAATAGTTCTCTAAAGTAGTTGAATAAACTTTACACTCCTAGCAGCAGTATATCAAAGTTTCATTTTCTTCTCATGCTTGCCATCATTTCAAATTGTTTGCCTGTTGTATTTCAGCTACTATAGTAAGATACGTAGGGTTAATGTTGTCTTTAAAAGGGCAGACATTATAACTTTGATAATCTTTCTTTTCTTATATGATTGATATTTTATGCACAATAATATTTGATTACCCACAGGTTATACAATGTCTTATATGTTTGCTTACAGATATTTATAGGTTTAGCCTTTACCTTTAATTCTATGGTCCATTTTGTATTGAATTTATGATATAAGCACTTGGTCAAAAGCATTGTTTTATCATAAGTATATACCAGAGTTTCATCACCAGATGTTGAAAAGATTATTTTTACCATTGAATTAACCTAGTACATAAAACAATCTAATTGAACATATATACATGTGAGTTTATTTTTGGCCACTCTATCTTACCTTACTATTCTATATGTGTATCCCTTATATCAATATTGCACTGTCCTAATCACTGTAGATTTTTAATAAGTTTAGAAAGCATATAATATAAGTCTTCAAAGTTTGTATTCTTTTCCAGTATTATTATGACTAATCTAGGTCCTTTTTTAAAATTTTTGTTTGGAAAATTAAATTTAACAGGGTGACATTGGTCAATAAGAGTATATATTTCCATATAAGAACAACCTGCTAATTCCTGGGGGGGAAATCAGGATAACCTTGAAAATAAGGTCAATTTTGCAAGGTTTTGACATCTAAACACTATTGAGTCATCTGATCCTATTTTTGTGTCTCCATTTTTTTCTACTTTGGCCTTAGTTATTTTCTTACTTTTACCTCCTTTGAGTTTAATTTTCCTTTTGCTTTAAATTTTGTTTTCTTCCCTTTAAAAAGTTTCTTAAGGTTTGCAGCAATCCACAAGTTCTGTTCGTATTTTAATTAGTTTCAAAATGTATTTTTTTAAATTTCCCTTATGATTTCTTCAATCAATGCATTATTTAGAAATGGGTCGTTTAATCTTCAAATATTTGAGGATTTTGCAGATATCTGTTATTGAATTATAACTCAATTCTGTTTTGGTCAAAGAACATACCTTGTGATGTGTTCTTTGAAATAAATGTATGGAGATTCATTATGTGGTTCAACATATGGTCTATATTGGTGACTATCCCATATATATATTTGGAAAGTGCATACTAAGTGTTTGCTTACAAATACCAGTTAGACAAAGTGTTCTATTCCTATTTTTTTCTAGGAATTAAATCATTTTCCCCTGCATCCCTTGAAATTATGTTATTTTTCTTTATATTTTAATGTGGTGATTTATACTGATTGATATGCAAATGATGCTCTAATGTTGCATTCTATGAATATAACTTGATGATGTATTATCTTTTTTATATGTTGCTAGATTTGGTTTGTTAATATCTCATCTGGGACTTTTGCCTCTTGTGTTCATGAGAGAATAGTCTTTAATTTTTCTTTGTTGTAAAGTGTTCTTATTTATTTTGGTATCAAAGTAACAGTAGCCTCATTAAACAAGTTAGGAAGTGGTTTCTTTTCTTTTCTCTGGAAGTGTTTGCATAAGATTGATGTTAGCTCTATCTGAACCATGAAAATGTATGTCACTAGAGTTTTCTTTGTGGGAAAAATTTTAATTACAGATTCTTTTTTATATAATATATTCCTACAGATACAAATAAGTAAGATGGAGAAAGTTTAATGTTTGTTTAATGTTTACAAAGTGGGTAAAAGTCTTGAGCAGGAACTTTACAGAGGACATTCAAATGGTCATAAACCTTTTAAAGTGCCCACCAACTTCATTAATCATCTGGGAGATGCAAATAAAAGCTACATGCCCTGGCCGGTTGGCTCAGTGGTAGAGCGTCGGCCTGGCGTGCAGAAGTCTCGGGTTCGATTCCCGGCCAGGGCACACAGGAGAAGCGCCCATTTGCTTCTCCACCCCTCCCCCTCTCCTTCCTCTCTGTCTCTCTCTTCCCCTCCTGCAGCCTAGGCTCCATTGGAGCAAAGATGGCCCGGGCGCTGGGGATGGCTCCTTGGCCTCTGCCCCAAGTGCTAGAGTGGCTCTGGTTGCGACAGAACAACGCCCTGGAGGGGCAGAGCATCGCCCCCTGGTGGGCAGAGCATTGCCCCCTGGTGGGCATGCTGGGTGGATCCCGGTCTGGCGCATGCGGGAGTCTGTCTGTCTCTCCCCGTTTCCAGCTTCAGAAAAATACACACACACACACACACAGAAAAAAAAGCTACAATAAAATACATTCCATACCACCTGAATAGCCCAAACAAAAACAATTGAAAATGACAGGTAATGAGAAAGATATGAAACAACTGGACACTTATACAGTGCACTTCACAAAGAAGGATACCCTAATTGCCAATAAATATACACAAAGGTGTACAACCAACTCAGTTGTCTGGGAAATGTCAATTGAAACCACAATGAGGTGCTAGTATATACTACCACACACACAGGCAAAGACTTTAAGATGTAGAACAACAGGAACACACATATACGTTATGAGTAGTACTGATTTGAAAACCTGAGTATATATTATCAGTTATGATAAAATATATTTATATGCTATGATAATGTCCACTCTTGTCCAAGATAATCCCAGGATTCCCCATTGTGATCAAAGGTTCATAGTAACACTGTTTGAAATAATTCAAACGTTCATAAATAGCTCAGTGGATTAATTACTTGCAAAGTGAAAGAGTGGGAAATACACAAAAGTCAGTGGAGAATAGCAAGATGACAACATGAGGCAGGCAAGTCTTTGGAATTTGATTCTGATCTCTGCAAGAATCTTCTTTTCTCATTAGCCTCCATGGCAATCTCTGAATGGTATGGGGACTTTACTTTCCTTGTGTGATGCAGAGCTTTTGCAAGCCGCTTCAATATATGGCTACTTTATGGCACAAAGGTTTCTTTCTTTGTCAATTACATTGCCCCCAAAACTTAGTGTGTTTCTGATCTAGTTACTCCATATACAAGAAAACACAAGTTTTTAATCTCTTGTTCTTTCTATTTCTACTTGAAGACTGACTCTTGAATAGGTTAATGTCTTGCTTTCTAATGCTGTGTTAGAAACAACAAACAATAAAAACACACTATTAATGTTCTGGCTATTTCCAACAATACACTTTCCAAACTCAGCAGACAAATGTTCTAACTTCAGTTATACAAGCTGCAAATTCTGTTTGTACATACTTTGAATGAGAAATAGCTGAATCATATATATAAGGCTTGAGTAATTAAATAATCTGAAACTTTTAATCATTCTAAAATATGCAGTTATTAGAAAGAAGTTGTTCATGAACTTGGGATGAACTTGAAACCCCTGAAACAGGAGAAAAAAGGCTTCCTTCCTTTTCTCTAGATATTGCTGAATGAAAAAGATTCCAATAGTAAATGAAGAAAATCATACATGTAGCCAAAAGCATTATCTCAGGATTGCATGCATTTCTTTTTGTTTTCCAGCTAAAGTTAGTGTCTGAACCACTATTCCTTTATTTATTTATGTTTGTTATTTATTTATTTATTTTATTTTATTCAAGAGCTGAAGATGTTCAGTGCAGCATAAAGGCTCAATTCTAGAAAAAACAGAATGCAAATAAATAATATAATATGGAATAGAAGCAAGTGTATGTAAAAATAAAATGAAATTTTATAACTGGATGACAATTTTATATTTCAAGATGACAACCTTATTTTGCAGCCATAACCTTGTAAGAGCAGAGATGGTCTTTATTCAGCATGTTTCTGTGTGTGAGTATGTGTATATGTATGAGAGAAAGAGAGGGTATCAGAAGCTTATTGTATTTTTTAAAAAGACTTTATTTATTCATTTTAGAGAGAGAGAGGCAGAGAGAGAGAGAGAGAGAGAGAGAGAGAAGGGAGGAGCAGGAAGCATCAACTCCCATATGTGCCTTGACCAGGCAAGCCCAGGGTTTTGAACCAGCGACCTCAGCGTTCCAGGTCGATGCTTTATCCACTGCGCCACCACAGGTCAGGCTTATTGTATTTTTTTTTTTTTTTTGCATTTTTCTGAAGCTGGAAACAGGGAGAGACAGTCAGACAGACTCCCGCATGCGCCCGACCGGGATCCACCCAGCACGCCCACCATGGGGCGACGCTCTGCCCACCAGGGGGCGATGCTCTGCCCATCCTGGGCGTTGCCATGTTGCGACCCTCCTGGGTGTCGCCATGTTGAGACCAGAGCCACTCTAGCGCCTGGGGCAGAGGCCACAGAGCCATCCCCAGCGCCCGGGCCATCTTTGCTCCAATGGAGCCTTGGCTGCGGGAGGGGAAGAGAGAGACAGAGAGGAAGGCGCGGCGGAGGGGTGGAGAAGCAAATGGGCGCTTCTCCTATGTGCCCTGGCCGGGAATCGAACCCGGGTCCTCCGCAGGCTTATTGTATTTTTTAATATACACATTTCATGTATGTGTATCTCCTTCTATGTATATATTTAATATGTATCTATATTTTTATGTATTTATAAACTATTACATATATATGCATATATGTCATTAATGCTATTACCCTGGAAAAAATATTTATTCTGTTTCCAAATAACCTAATATCAAATCGTTATAATGTGAGGAAAAATACCAGATTATTTGAAATAGATAAAAAATTTTGCTTTTTTTTGTTCAAAGTCTTACTTCTTTCTCAGTTTGCTATTATGAACAATACTTATTTAATAACAAGTCTACCCCTAAATCTTTATGAGCATGCACAGAAGGGCCAAGCAGGCTTCTGTAGAAGAAGGAATAATTACAATCTGAAAATGGTTAACAGTTCAAAGCTTTTTATTTCTCAGACCAATCGATGAAATTTGATCAAACAAAATCTTCAGCACAAAATATAATTATATTTTTACTTCTCAAAATACAAGAACTAAATTCTATGAATTTCTGATTACATATACTGATTTTTAAAACTTGTAATTTGTTTATTTTTTAATATACACATTAGATCAGTACACTCAAGGCAAACTTTATTCTTAAAAAAAAGGCTTAATCCAGCTTTAAATTCTAGTTTGCATGGCTAATACATTAATAGGACCTCAGAATCAGGCCTCTCTCATTTCTCTTTTGTTTGTCTGTTTTACATTCAAACTTATATTCAGCTTTAAACACACTTTCAGTACTTTAGAACTTAAAAAGAGATATATTTTGTAGATGTTACATTTGTTTAACAGAATTTTTTAATGGAGGCTTTTGGTTATTTTTCTTTTTGAATTTATTAAATGCCTAGTTTTACCTCTTTGCATTTTGGAAAGACATAAAGCTAAATCTTTTCTCATTACATTAATCTGCTTGGATTCAACAAAACTGTTTCATTTACAGATATCTTTACTCAATCAACTTATTATCATCATGTTTAATCACCCTAGTAAAAAGAAAAAAAGTTTTATAGCATTCAACACTTTTAAAATCAATTTGAAAATTATCTGCTATTAAACTACCGGCATAGATTATTTTATTTATTCATTACACATTTAAGCAGTAGTTTAAAATACTCAAAGCTATTCACCGAAAAAATTAAGATCAGAAGCGATTAATGTTGACACTCATGCAAAATATTGGCTTTCATTTTTGTTTTGCATTTATAACTTGAGCTTCAAGAAGATGTTTCTATGTTAGGATAATACAAATGACTCATACTTTGTTTGTTTAGCTTGCTTCCCTTGATTGAAACAAGGATGTGCTCATCAAATACTTTGTAGAATAGAGGTTTCTGGACATTTTCATTATTTCTCAAAGAGCATAAATCTCTTGCTAGTGCTTCTGACAGGACATCTCCAAAACTTGGTAATATAAAGTATTAAGAATGGAAATACTTACATGTGACCTTTTATGAAAAAACTGTTAAACACTACTTTCCATATAGAATTTTTTGGATAATATTCATTTCTCAATTGAAATATTAGTAATAACACGATTAATTTGACAAGTTAATGCATAGGTATGCAAACGCTGGCTAGCTCAGAGGCATATGTGAAGCATTTTCTTATTTCATAATTACATGATAATTTTAAAATTGAATACTTAGAATAAAGTACAGTATTCTTTCTAACTACGACATTACCTTTTTAAAATTTGTCAAGTCGTTTTCTATGGAGATAATTAATGACAGGTTGAAATCATTTATTAAAGAAATTTCCAAATCGCATGTTTTTATCCATTAAGCAACTTCTTTTACAAATGAATTTCGAGATTGAAGGAATCTTAGAATGCCTACATCCTGCTCTTCAGTTTAGAAACAAAAACCAGTCTGTAGAGGATAAGTAACCTGCTGTACCAGTGAGGATTTATGTTGTAAGAAACACAGGCAAGCTAAGAATCAGAAACAGAAAAAGAATGTTTGAAAGAACATTAGAATGTTCACAGAGCGGCGAGGAAGGGTGAAGAACCAACCTTGTAAAATAACAGACATGAGATCAGATAGGCAGGTGGGGATTCAGTCAAATGAGAAATCTGCTCAGTATACCCCTGCTAGCACCACTGTTATTGGTGAAATGTCTCTGAAACATGACACTTACTGCTGCTTACTGCTACATCCACACCAATAGTTTCTCAATTTCCCCTGGCCTTTTTGCTGCACCTTCAAGTTTAAGAATTTCAGGTCAGGACATCCAAATTGCTAAGCCTCTGTCATGCTTCTGTATCATAGCTACTTGAGGGAAAGACAGGGAATAGGAGCCATGATGACTTTTGTAGTATAAAATAGGGCCCTCAATGCCTGGCCAGGCAATGACGCAGTGGTACAACAACTAAGGTGCCACAACAAAGAACTGATGTGCCTCATCTCTCTCCCTTCCTCTCTGTATATCCCTATCTCTCTCTCTAACTCTCTCTCTCTCTCTCTCTCTCTCTCACACACACACACACACACACACACACACACACACACACAGGGCCCTCAGCCTACCAGAATTAAACTCAAATGAGAACAGCCACCCCTTTCACTTAAAAAGAGTTGTTCAAATGTCGGTTTCCAAAAATAATAAGTGCACACTACAGATTTTCCAACATTCTAATCCATCCTTCTTTCTTATTTAAATTTCCAAAACCAAGAGGCCATGCTCAGTTACTACAAACAGTAACAAAGTCACAGTCTCTGAGTGATGCCTCAGTATTCAGTAAAGATTTTTCTATTAGTACCCTAAAGTACCACCATTATATATCTCACTTATAGTAGGGAGAAAGAGCAGAGAAAAGCCAAGCATTAAACATATCTACGTATATAGGCCATGACAAGCAAGTTAGGCCATCTGCATAGAAGGGTGCATTCTCTATTTTTGTACTTGGTCTCCAGATTGTAGATATTTACAATGCTTCTCTCTAGCCAGTCTATGTACCCAGGCACATAGTTCATTAGGCACATGTGTTTGCTACTGAGTGGCCTGAGCCCACAGTGGCTTTCTTTCATAAAGTTGCAGCAGTTTTCCATTATCACTTATTTCCAGACAATGTAATAAAAGGTACTACTCCAGGGACTCAACTGAGTTTCACAAATACTGCTCTTTCTCTCAGTTGTGTACCAGCAACTTTATTTCCCCTTAATAATTAGGATCAGTCAGTCCAACCAATGCCATAGAGTCTCCCTCTTCTAACATCTTGTTTGTTTTTGTTTTTTTTTTCTCCTGTTTACTCAATGGCATTAAAAGACTGATATTGTCTGGTGTCAGTTATTTAAAATTTAAGAAATTTTTATATTGCAGAGTGGAAACATGCATTTTAAGGTATTAAAATGAAAAGCTAGAGATATGAAAATGTGAAGTAAAATTAAGTCATTAGGTTTAATCAATGAAGGCCACCATCTCCACTTTTTCCTGATTATTAAACAAATGCTGCTGGCTAGCTACAGTCACCACCATACATTATACACTGATTCAGACTTCACATGACATCCTCTAGGACAGTGCAGTCTTTTCTCAGTCAAGTCCTTCCCTGATCTTCCAGTGAAATCTTAAATCGTTAGCATAGACTCCCTCTTATCCACAGAAGATACGTTCCAAGGCTCCCAGTGGATGCCTGAAACTGCATACAGTATCAAACCCTATTATCCTATGTTTTCTCTTGTATATACATACCTGCGATAAAGTTTAATTTATAGTCACAGTAAGAGATTAACAACAAGAATCTAACAGACAAATTATAAGACTATACTGTAATAAAAGCTATGTGAATGTGGTCTCTTATTCTCTCTCATTCTCTCTCTCTCTCACATACACACACACACATACACACACACACACACACACACATACACTCACTCACTCTTACTCTCTGATAACTGATCTGATAACCAAGACAGCTACTAACTGATTAGCAGGAGGGGAACATATACAGAGTGGATTCCCTGGACAAAGGGATGGTTCAGGACCTGGGCAGACAGAGAGTAACAGCTAGATGAAACAAGATTTCATTATGCTATTCAGAAAAAATGCCATTTTTTACTTATAGATTGTTTATTTCTAGAATTTTCCAAGTACTATTTCCAGACTGCATTTGACCTTAGATAACAGAAACGATAGAAAGCAAAAGTAGAAAAAGGAGAATTAACTGTAGTGTCTGAACATGAATTACTGTTTAGATTTACCTCAGGCCATCTATTCTTTCAAGCAAAGCAAACTATTAAATGGGCCATTTGAAAGTTCGGGCACTGGGAAGACTTCCCCTTCTAGGCCATTTCTATCAAATATAGCATGATAATCAATTTCCGGCATGGGCATATCACACAGAACCATCTGTAATCTCAGTTCAAATACTTTCCTCAATTCACGTGGAAAAACTTCCCATGAAGTCATAAATACAGGCTTAGAAGGAGGGGTGATGAAGTTATAACAGGCATTTCCAGAATTTTAATCATCCTGTCATATTACTAAATATTGGCGCACTCCTGACACCATAACTTATTTTGGTGAATCAGAAATAAACATTTAGTTTGCTCTGCGCAGATCCTCAGTTTATATCTAGATGATCAGTTTACATAGTCACCTGTCATCCCATGGTCAAGGGTACAGACACCACCAAGATTTCATATATAAAAAGACCATAGCATCTTCATGACACATATATAGCATATATACATATGTTATCACATATTTATATCTATATATCCATATCATGAAAACGGTATGAGTCTTCTAAAAAACACTAATGGATTCTTCCCTGATCTGTTCAAGAAATCCTGCCATAGTTTCCATATACCAAACATAGACATTTTAGGTAATATTGAATCTACTTGGTCATAATGACCAAATCAAAAATGTGCTTGCAATGCATCCTGAACTATGTAGTTGGAGAGCATTTTGTGGATTTAACTGAAAGCACTCTTCGTATTAACTCAGGATAGATTGAGTAGTACCTTCAGATATTGTTGAATTGAAAATCAAATGAAGATTCCAAATTATTGTGTCTCCATTCTAATGGTAGCAGGTTCAATTTGTCCTCTACTTTGCAGAAACTATTTTAACATGGTCCAGAAGACTAGACTCTCAGAGATGTTAGGGAGTTTTTCTTTTTATTTTGTTTTGTTTTCCCCATTGGGTTCATCACTCTCTTTCCCTCACTCTGGATATCATGCACCTTACTAGGGTATGCAGAGCTTTTTCTGATTTGTTAGATTCTATTAGTATGATGGCATAATGTAGTTTAACTGTGTGATAATGAAATGTTCATGCTTAAATCTGAGTTTAGATTCCATAGCCACGAGTCAAGATGTTTGTCCTTTTTGAGTGATGGCAAATAACATTTACTTTTTGTTTTTTTCAGCTCATTGCTGGAATATTTCTTGTTTGTTTTTATTTTTTCTTTATAGACTGATAGCTGTGACAAAATGTCAAGAATTATATAGATTAATGCCAGAGGAAAGCCCATAAAGAGTAGTGACTTATTAAGTACATTTATGATAATTCACTGTCACTCTGAGACACATCCATTTCTTCATCACTCATTATTCTTGAATGGAGATATTATAAGTATCTCAATTTCTGAATTTTCCCCTGACATTTGAACTGATCTTTTTGATTCTTCCAAGGATGCTGGATTCCCATTTATTGATTTCTGTAGTTTGTGGAAATTATTTCAGAGACATCAACATGCTTCCATGCAATAGAAAAGCCAATATTCTCTGTGTCAGCGAGCCAGTGTGGGATCCTGTCACTTGCTGAGACTATAAACTGTGCAATCAGGTGCTGGTGGAAGAAATGCAGCAAGTATTTGAGATCACTGCAGTTCCACCATGACATAGACTTAGCAACAATTCACATTATAATCAGACCCTTCTAAAACTGCACCTTCAATGAGTGAATTGGAGTTCTAGGTCCACAGAGTAGTAGTGTCCATTCAGAGTCAGTTCAAAAAAAATCCTTTAAGAAATGATGCACTTAAAAACAAAACAAAGCAAGCTCATAGACAGAAAACAGATTGGTGGTTGCCAGAGTTGGGGGGGGGGGTTGAAAGTTGGGATAAATGTGTAAAGGAAGTCAAAAGGTTTAAAAAAGAAGAAGCAGCTAATACCAAAACTTCACAAATTTTGTATTACCAAATCAAAGAACTTCAATAAAAATAACTGTTAAATGTTTTGTTATATTAAAGACTTGAGTAATGTTAAGGAAGATATTAAAAAAATTTTCATTGACGAAGGCAAGACAAATTTGTGGGTAATATTCAGGTTGCATACAATTGAATATCTGTACTTTTAAACAAACAGAAAAAGGTCACAGGTTCTATAGTGGCAGACTAGGGGAAACTGGCAAAGTACTACTGGTGTTATTATAGGTACTTCTTTAAGAGTTGGGTTCCTCAGAAATAGACCCAGTGACAAGGAGTAATGTACAAATGATTTATTAAGGAAGTATCCCAGAGAGAAACTATTAAAGAACTGGAGGAAGCAGGACAGGAATAAGGAAGAAATTGAACAAATGGGCAAATTTTAGGTAGCTTTAGCTTATTCCAAAAAGAAATCTTTAGATTGTAAATTATATCTCAAAATGTTCTGACGAGACAATAGAGCTGGGGGTTTTATATTATCCCTCAAACATTAGTCATTGTCTAAGAGTGGTTTGAGTGGACATAAGCACACAGGCCCTTTTAGCTCTCTGCTCTTGTGAACATTGCAGTTTCAATAGCCCAAAGGCAGTTTACCAAAGAAGATTCAGAAGTAAAGGCACACAAAGTTGAAGGGGATGCACACAAAAACAAAAACTGAGTTCCAATGGGATCAAACAGGATCATTTCGAGTTAAGAGATACACCATGTTCCCTCTATTAAAGGGTCAGAAGAACTGTGAAGAATTGAGAGAGGTAACTGATTCTGGTCCATTCACCAGAGCTGGGGTTTTACATTTAGACAAATAAAACAGGACTTCATTCAGCTATCCATTTCTTTTGGCTCTAAGGATCGTATGATGCATTGATCACTGTAGTCCTGATCATTTGGAATGATACTACTAATCAGGTTACTTATGTAAGCATGCCATTTTGCTTACTTTTGGGGCTCTCTTTCCACTGTATACCCAAGAAATCACTCACATCTATGAAAATCAAGAGCCATTTCAACTTTGGAATATAAAAAAAAAAACAATCCAAAACTAAATAAAACATCTGCCAAAGCATTTTCAAAGTTTACAGTGACTCTGGCACCCAGATAATCCTTTAAGTCTTTGTGAAGGGAATATCTTCTTGACTATCTTGGATAGGAAGCACAAATGTTGTCTGGAGAGGTGAACTATGCATATTGAAAATATCACAGCATTCCTATCATCTGAAATATTTGAACTCATGAATTATTATAACTTCAACTTTATTTATGTGGGTGATTACCAAATTTAGATCTCCAAATAGTGACTATGTCATAGGTGGCAGCAGGCAGAGTATAATGAACAATCTACCTGGAGTTCATTCCAATCATATTCCTTCTTAAAGGAACCACTTTTTTTTTTCTTCAGATATTCCCTTCTACCACATCCATGTGACTCATGGGAAACTGAGTCTGACTGGCTCCAGAATATTCAGATGTCTCAATAAGTCCAGTATGACATAGCTGGATATCTGATTTGGGGCCCATGGAAATGTTTTCTCACTCCCTAGAAAGGAGACAAAGCTTTCCATCTTCCTCTGGGCATGTAACTTAGGTATGCTGCCTAGATTTCTATAGCTACCAATTTCAAAAGGTAGCCAACTTTGTGCAATGAAGGTAAAGAGTTAGAAAGAAACTATGGCCCTAATAACATCACTGAGTTATTTAAATGCCTAAGTCTGAAGCCCTCCAATATCTCTGAGCTTTGTTATCTATGAGATAATGCTTTTACTTATTTTTTTGAATCATTTGAGGTAGAGGTTCTGCCACTTGTGGGTGAAAGCATATGAACTGACAGGCAAGGAGATGAAATATCTTGTCTCGATGGCTGTCATAAGTGAAGGCAGATCTTTGCTTCTTAAGACTCGCATTTAGTCATAAGGTAGATGTATGAGTACTTCAGAACTTAAGCCTCTTGTTGCACAAATGTTCTGTTTTATTCTGGGCGCACTGAATCTCTCAGAATATAACAAGAGAGGCTTGACACGGGCAGTTCCTCTTCTTGCATCTGTTCCTACAAAACATATGAGTGAGAGCCTCTCTGTGGCTCTTGGCTCAACACTGATCACAAGCAAGGGGATAATTATGAGTTTAGATTTGCAGGAAAAATATGTACCGTACTTAAAAATTAATGTGGCCCTGTCTAGGTAGCTCAGTTGGTTGGAGCATCATTCAATATGCCAAGGTTGCAGGTTTGATTTCTGGTCAGGGCACATATGGGGATCAACCAAGGAAGGCATGAATAGGTGGAACAACAAATCTTTCTCTCTCTCTCTTTCTCTCTCCTGCCCTTCCTCTCTCCTCTTTCCTTTCTCTCTCAAATCAGTAAATTTTTAAAAAATCAACATGATAAATTTGTTCTAATTTAAATGAGAAATTTTAATTAATTACTAATCAACAAACAGTATTACCGAAGCTACACTATCTTTTGACTCAGAAAAACAGAGGTGCTCCCAATGAAAGAAAGGATGTGACTGAACCATTGCATAGACACATTTCTTCAATAGGAGCACTGATATATCAAGTGGAATACTTATTTGGTGAGTGTGGGAAGATAGGAAGAAAAAGGATAATTATAAGACAACAATTATATAGAATTTCTTCAGAAAATAAAAGCCATATTGTTGGCCACAGGGAACTTATAAATTAGTAACAATTAAGTGTCAAAATACATTATAAATTGGCACTATTTATTTACCTTTATAAATCTGGGATGATTAGAATTTTGAAGAAATTTTCTTCATTAAAAAAAATAAACTTTGAACCTGATCAGGCAGTAGCACAGTGGACAGAGTGTGGGACTGGGACACAGAAGACCCAGTTTCAAAACCCCAAGGTTGCCAGCTTGAGCATGGGCTCACCACCTTGAGTGCAGGATTGATGGCTTGAGTGTGGGTTCATAGACATGACCCCATAGTCACTGGCTTGAGCCAAAGGTCTCTGGCTTGAAGCCCAAGGTCGCTGGCTTGAGCAAGGGGTCACTCACTCTGCTGAAGCCCCTACCTATCCCCAGTCAAGGAACATATATGAGAAAGCAATCAATGAACAACTAATGAGCCACAACAAAGAATTGATGCTTCTCATCTCACTCCCTTCCTGTCTGTCTGTCCCTATCTATCCCTCTCTATGTCTCTCTCTGTCTCTAACACACACACACACACACACACACGCACGCACGCACGCACACACACACGCACGCACACACACAAACTTATTCTGAAAAAAAGCAAGATGTAATAATAGCCGCCTCTAATCTAGTGAAATTGTCCACGAACTTTTCGTTTATTATCATGAGTGATTAGAAAGAAGCAACAAGCACTACAGAAGAAAATTCATATGTTTTCAGTCAAATTGTGGTGCAACGGCACCGACGAAACAGAGAATTTAGACTTAACTGGATATGTAACTCAGACAAATGCAAAATAATACCTTAGAGAAAATCACTAGTTTTATGCCTATTGGCAGGAGAAACTGGGGTTCGGCAAGCATTGAAAGAGCCTCATGTGAAACCAGGCAGAAAATTAAATGGAAAATTAAAAGAAGATATTGGTCAGGGCCACTAGGAAATTTATTAAAGACTATTTTAATAGGGGTACTGCTTTCTAAACTAGAAACATAGCACAGAATTTAGCACTCTCTGGTTTTAAAGAAACTTTAGTACACTCCATTATATTCTGATCCAAGGCTCATTTAGCAAATTAAACCTTAGGAAAATAAAATAAAACAATTAATAGAGAAAATATTAAATAAAAAGTGATATGAGCATATTACTACAATAGTGCATAAAAATAAAGCAAAATGATGGTTCAAAAATAGTTCAAAATAAAGGATTAGTCATAGTCATAATAGTTGTATTGGTGGTGCAAACTGTGAAAATCATTAAGAAAAGTTATATATTTCAGTTGAAATTGATATTTATATTGTGAATGCAAAATTCACCAAACTCTCATTATTTTCACTTTTATATCTGCAGTTATTGGGCTTTAAGTTTTTCTTTTATAAATGTAAGTCTATAAAATGATACTCCACCAAAGAGAAACTAACAGAACCAATATAGTTTATTAGATGTATCCATGTCCAAAATAGGGATATTGCAGGCCACTGGGGCAGGACAAGCTTTGTTGATAAACCAGAACAATCATGACAAGTGTTGGAACCATCTTTCCACTTATTCATTCAACCAATAAATACAGTTAGAGAACTAACCAAGATCTTACCATTCCTTTTTGATAATCAAAGTCTATATTTATGCCCACTATGCCCTTCTTCCAGAGAGCATTCTTTCTACCTATATTATGCCATCAAGTTCCCCACACTTGGGGAAACGGCAGGGGTCAACACATCTGCAGTGCAATGGATAAGCCTCACCCTGGGAAAATCACCCTTGGGATCAAGGTCTATATCCTCTACCATGTAAATACACACACACACACACACACACACACTACTTTGAAGAAGTTTATTTACAAATGTTAGAGCAACAAGCATCAGCTTGGGCATAGTTGCAAAGCAGAGCTTTTCTTGAATTCTGGCCATAAAATTATTTTTTAAGCTTATTAAAATTTTATAAAGAAAGTTAAGTTTTCTTAATACTTGAGAGAAAAAAAACTAATCCCTAATAACTTGATTTCATGCTTAGTGATCTCGCCTTTTATTTTATTTTAATTTAATTTTATTTTAGTGACCTCGCCTTTTAAAAGAAACATATTCAGACATGCCAAAACAGCATGACTGTGTTTATACTTTTTGTATACATTCGGTATTATTTTGTAATAGCTTCAGATGTACAACCAAGTGGCCAGAAAATCATGCACCTTACAGAGTGGTCAGCCTTCTGCCCAAGTACTCACCTGACTCCATACATAGTTATCATGATACAACGGACTATATTCCCCTTGCAGTAATCTACATCTCTGTGACTATTCTGTTAATACCAATTTGTACTTTAACCCTCTAGTCTGAACACTTCTCAACATGATGTTATAATCTAATCTGGTCCATTACACTTGAAGTGTCAGGCTGATTGCTGTGGCCAGTTTTGACCTTGATAAAGGACTTTACAGATTTGCAGTACTGGACACAATCTCGAGAGAGCCCTTATTTCAGCCATGTAAGGCAAGCAGGCCCCAGGGAGTGACTAATACTTGCAGATCTCCTTTCCCAGAGCAGTCAGAAGCCTGAAGTTTGAAGACAACTATCACTTCTGTTTACCAAATTCACTCTATTTTTTCCACTTGTTTCAAAATGTGGTTATCACATTCCACTGAATTGGAAAACTTAGCACGCAGAATTTTTTCCAAATACGTAGAAATCTTGAAATATCTGTAGGTCTTAATCTTTTGAAGAAAATCATGTTATCATACATAATTAGCTGGCAAACAACAATCCTATCTAGGCAGATCAATTTAGCAAAGTTATTAACTCCATGAGGGTAGGGATCATGTATGTTTAATAACTGTGATTATAGCTCTACATATAGACTGTCTAGACACAGAGGCGCCAGGAAATATTTGTTTAAGAAATGGGTAGATAAATAAATCTCAGTGTTTATTTACCCGTAACTCAGTACTTGATTGTTGCCTCAATCTGATCTGTTAGACTCCAGTAGTACACACCTGTCTTCACTTCTGAATTGTACGTAGTGACCAGCAGAATGTCTCTCTTAGTAGATCTGTGTATTTAATTATCCTTAGATTAATTTGACTTGTGTCTTTTCCTCAAGGGATTTTTCATAGTGCTAAACACATTAGTATACATTAAAAAAATGCTTGTTGAGAAGTCAATAAACATACCATATCTCTGGCTGAGAGTTGTTAGGCTATGAACATATTCTTCAAATTGAATTCTCTGCCTCATTTTTTTTTTTCTGTTCCTTTCCCTAGTCCATAGGAGATGATCTATAAATATGGTTTGTTTGGTTAAAAGCAATCTAACCATGTTTAATATATTCTACTTTCCGAAAAAATATGTTCTTCTTACCTAAACTAACACAGATAGGTAGTTTGCTTTCTAACAACATTTCCTGATTTTATAAAAATTTTGTGATTCTACACCATCAAGGCAATTAAGATAGTTAAAAGTTTTCCTGCTTCCTGTTAGCTTTATGAAAACTATTTTTCACTCAGCCCAGAAACTCAAGATGGCATATTTCATTTTGAAAGCAAATATGAAGCAACATGATAGATATGTTTCATATCTTTCACGTTGAAGGTTTTAACCTAACTTGCCATCACTCCAGGAAATGGAGTTTAAAATAATTTATACGCCAAAGATAAACAGCACTATATTAAATAAATAGATGAAAAGGATTATGAGCTCATAGGCAAAATGCACAAAAATAGTCAGCAGTATATGGGATAACTATCACATTAAAGAGAATAGAGAATATAAAAATAAATCCTCAAAATCATAGTGTAATCTCAAATGTATCACAAACATTAATATGGATAGGAATGTCACATGTATACATAGACATAACAATGATTTTTTAAACTATAGCAGCATATATTATGCATTGAGAAATCAACACAATGTAACACATTTTTTTTTTGGTAACACATTTTTATTGGACGGCAGTAGAATTTCAATACTTTGCTCTAAAGATGTTGCCAAATTGCAATACAATAAAAACAGTTCAGTCTCTTTTTGGTAAATTAATTCCAGTTAAGGCACAAGTAGCAATTCGTAGTTTTTGCAGTTTATGTTCAGATCATTATAAAGGGAGCATTTTTACATTAGTCTCTTGTAATTCACAATAAATGTGCTATGGTATATTCTCTATATGTGTGTATAATTTGTTTTAAACTCTCTCTTTTCTCTGTTTCTGGAAATTTTATTTAATAAAGTTATGTCAGATCTGATAAAATTTTCAAGTGAAAACACCACAAATTTTCACCAAACCATATAATTTCATTGTCTACTTAATATTTTTATTCTCTAAACCAACATCACAATCCGTATATAGGGGCTTTACACTTTTTCTTCTTTGAAGAAGTAGAAATGATTTGCATAAAATATTTAAATAGCTGTACTTTCAGGTCATTTTTATTTATCAAGTATTATACTAAATTATTTTATACACTCTTTTTGATGATCAAAAATGTTGGCAGCATGATTCCATTGTCTCAAGTAAGTAAACTGAGATCACATGCCGATTGCTGGAGAGTTGCGATTCAAGTTTGTAGTGTCCTAACTCCTCTGCAAGGGCTGTTTTTCAATTCAAATTACGAGTTTCTGACCAGAGAAACTCCTATTTTCATTTGACTATTTAAATCAAATGTAAGTAGACATGCTCCTAAAAATTTCTCTTTCTCAAAATGATTAAACTTGAAAGATGGCTGGAGGGGGGGAAGGGGAGAGGAGGAGAAGAGAGAGAGAGAGGGAAAGAGAGAGAACATCAATATCATCATAAACAACTAAAATATATTCAGGGCAACAAACCTCAGTATGATTATAAACAACTAAAATATTAAGAGCAACAATCCAAGGGAATGAAATGTGATATTTATGTTTCCCTGATTCTTCCCAGAAAGAATACTGCTTTCAGATTAGCAGCCCACTAAAATGTCAGGGACATAGTGCAAGATTATAATTTCAATGTTTATTTTAGTGTCATATTTTCAAACACCTTCTCCTACAATGTAGGCACTTGGAGGTTCAATTTTGTAACTGTATCCTAAACCCTTTTTGTTGCATAGTTCTCTCAGGAGATAAATTAACAAAAGAAGGTACTGTAAACGGTTATAAAGAAAATATCCTCTTCTCCATAAACCACCAATTGATTAACAACCGGCTGCTGCATACATTTCTATTCTAGAGAATGAAAAGGAGAAAGTTCACTGAAAACACTTATAACATTCACACTAATATCCCAAAAGGGGGTAGCAGTGGGTTGGGAGAACCCAGAAAAATTAAGGTGGACAGAGTTGATAAAAGTTTGCCCTATAATATATATATTTTGCTAATGTACTACTAATTATAACATGGGGGAAAACATTAGTTTGTGACCAAAACTTTTCTGAAAAGGGGAGAAATGACATATAATTTAAAAAGTTACTCATTACTTAGGAAACAAATGGTTAGTTTATTGCTCCATAAGCCAGGATGCTGTCACCATCACCATTTTTATATGTTGAAGTAGCTGGTCAAGTTGCTACTTTATATTTTATTTTGGTCATCTGGAAACTGGGAAAAAGTTGCCACCTACTCACAGAATCATTAATAAATATAAGGGAGTTAAATACATGTCAGGTGTAATTTATTTTACTCTTTCTGAAATTTACAACTGGATACCATCCTTAGAGTATCTTCCGCCTGCCTCTTGGGCTCCTCACATCATTTCAATTTGGTTTGGACTACACTTTACAGAGTTTGTTTCCTCCACATTCCTAATACAAAGACTTAGAAGTAGGAACTCAAACTGATAGATAAAAACAGAATAACATCTGACAACGGGTCCATAGTCACTCTGATGTCTCATTAACTCTTCTAATTGCAAGAAAACCTTGCATGGGGGTACCTTCAGGATGAATGAATGCACTGGTACACATAGAAGGCTTTCCAGAGTGGAATCAGGAATTCACTAAAGCCTGAGATCATTTAACCCCAGGTGGAGTTTTAATCTTAGCCATTCATCACTTTCAATGGAATGTAAAGACTGTCTGGCTTCCTTTACTTACTGAAGGGGAAAAAATTACTGCAGAAATCCTGAGCATTTGTCTCTGCTCATAAGCATCAAATTAATATGAGTCCTCACAGCCTACAGAGGTTGCTCTGCCACAACTTTCTCAGTAAATGGCTTTTTTAAGGGGAGTTATCAGAGACAGGGTAAAAAAAATACATAATCAGAAATGAGGTGAATTCATTAAAGGGTATCTTAAGTTTTCCCCTCATGGGTGTGTGATGTAAAAGTAGGCCATGGACTTGTCTTCAAAAGTATTATGTATTACCCTAGCCATGTAGCTTAGTTGGATAGAGCATCATTCCAATAAAGGTTGCAGGTTTGATCCCTGGTTAGGGCACATATATAGAAATCAATCAATGAATGAATAAATAAGTAGGAAAACAAATGATCTCTCTCTTCCATCCTCTCCCTTTCTCTCTACAATAAATTTTAAAAAGTATTATGCCTAGGTTTAACATTTTGAGGATTTATTTTTATTTTTTATTCTTTGATGTTATAGTCATTCCACAGACTGATTATTATTTTTGTGCATATTGTACCAGAGTAGAAAAAACAACATATCATAATCCTAGAGAGGACTTTAGTGTAATTTATTTGGAAATTCACATACAAAATAAACTGTAATTCACAACACTCTATCCATCCACTAACTCTTACAGGATGATGCATAAAAAGAGGTTGACAGTGATCTCCCATTCATAACTGGAAGGCCTTATTACTTTCTTACTATTTATAAATAAGAAAATGTATCCAAAATAAACTAGGTAAATGTAGTATTTGCTCTATAAGCCTGATTGTTTTATTTGCCTGAGTTCTTGCAAAAGAAAGTACTCAATCCCACTCTGGCCAGGGAGCTCAGTTCGTTGGAGTACCATACTGATACACCAAGGTTGCAGGTTTGATCTCCAGTCAGGGCACACACAAGAATCAACCAATGAATGCATAAATAAGTGGAACAACAAATTGGTTTCTCTCTCTCTCTCTCTCTCTCTCTCTCTCTCTCTCTCTCTCTCTCTGTCTTCTCTAGACAGATATAACTCTAGTTAATGAAATCACCTTTCAAGGGAATTAGCTGTTCTCAAATAAACAGGGAGGAGTCTTATTTTCTAAGACAAGAAGCCTGGAGAAATGAAATTCAGGGATGATGTAGTTGTTTAAGAAAGATATCAAGTCTACAAACTTTCTCTAGCTTTCTTTCTCATTATGCTTATAATATGACCTTTTTAAGTCATAGTTGCGAAAAGCTGCTCCACTGTCAAGCATCAAGCCTTTTCTCAAGGCAGGAAGATGACAAGAGGCACAGGAAAAATCTGCCTCCTTTCATTAAAAAATTTAGAGATTTCTTGAAATCCCAACACACTTGATGTCTCTTTATATCTCACTGACCAGAACTTGGATCACATGGCCACTTTAGCTGCAAAGAATGTAAGAGGAGGGGAGGATTTTTAGCTGGATGCCTTAATATCATACACATTTCTACCCTAAGGAGAATTATAGTGAGCACAAAAGGAGAACCGAATATTGAATAGGCAATTTAAAAGTTCTGCATGGTAGAGGTGGGACTCAGAGATAGATGTCTAGGGATAGCTCTAAATTTCTCTTCAGATACCTCAATTTTGAGTAAATACATTGAAGATTGTGTGCAACTTTCCTCTACAACAAGGAGCCATTAAATTTGCAATTCACTCTGCTAGGCATTAGATATATATTGTAAGACATCTTTTTTTCTACCATGAAATCTTAGGCACTAGTAATAGAGATGACTGTATATAATGATTTAATATTATACAGAATTCAATGTATTTGCATACACTCAATTGTGTACGTGTGTGTGTGCACGCGCACATGTGTGTCAGTGAATGAGTGAGGTAGGGAGAGGGAGAGGGAGAGAGAGAAGGGAGGGAGTGCACGCACTCAAAATCCATCAATGGAAATTATAGTCTTAGATGCCTTAGAACGAGCTGGTGGTTCGCACTCCACTCTGTGACCCGGCCTGCACCCTTTATAAGTTTCAAGCTGTAATCAGTAAAACAAATTTTTTTTTCTAATTCAGTGAGAGGAGGGGAGGCAGAGAGACAGATTCCCATGAGTGCCCCAACCAAGATCCACCTGGAAAACCCTGTCTGGGTCTGTTGCTCTGCCTATCTGGGACCATGCTTGCAACCAAGCTCTTCTTAGCACCTGAGGCAGAGGTCATGGAGCCATCCTCAGTGCCTGAGGTCAACCCACTCCAATCAAACCATGGCTGTGGGAGAGAAGAGAGGGTGGGAGGAGAGAGAGAGGAGGGGAAGTGAAAAAGCAGAGAGACATTAATTCTATGTGTCCTAATTGGGAATCAAACCCAGGGCATCCAGACACCAAGCCAATGCTCTACCTCTGAGCCAGCTGGTCAGAGCCTGGACTTCTTTATGTACATACAAAGGAAAGGTCTGTGGGAATCAAGGAGTTCTTGAATTTTTCTCCAAAATGTTCTATTTTGTTTTCTTGATTTCTCCTTTTCCCTTATCTTTCCCCTTCCCCTTTTAAATCTCCATCCTATATTCCTGACTTGATATGGCTACTTTGACAGCTTCTGTACTTGCTATTATCATCATTCTGGCCTGATGATAATACTGAAAAAATAATTGTGATGGCCAACCCTCCAACTCTTTTGTTGTACCTTCTTTTGCGGGTGGCTTATCCTACTCATAGTTTTATTTTGGCATAGACAGAGAATGTCATTGATTAACAGAAATTTTTAAAAAGTAAACTATGTATCAATGGACTGCTTAAATGTGAGTTAGTAACGTGCTTAATATAAAAGCAATTAATTGATAAAGCCAGTTTAATGTGGCCTTATCAGCAAATTTATCTCAATTTCCCAGGCTTTATGTCACTCATTTTGGCTTCTTGGATATGCTGGACACTGATGATCATCCCTTCTTAAAATTCCATTCTTCCTTAACTTCCATAGCCATTACATTTTCCTGAATATCGAACTACTTCTCCATCTATACATTCTTCTTGATGTCTTTCTCCTTACATTGGGTAAATAATGGTAAAAGCTTGTTGTTAGCCTTTTATCTTTTGTTGGTAGATTCTCCCTTGGCTATTTCATTCACTTCCAGGAAGTCTAGGAATGAAATGCTTGCTGGAGTGGCTTTAAGCCGAGCCTGTGTGCATTTCTTTTGGACTTCAAGGTGCTTATTAGCAGCAACCAGCATTCTATGGGAACTCTAAGAGTTAGCAAGGGTCCTGGGGCATTTCAAATCCCCAGTCTCATGGTCCCTAAAGCAATCCCTGTGTAAAGGGCACTGAATTAAGTGGCTGCAAATTCCCATTTGTTTGAAGTGCTCTCCTGGGAGTCAGTTACATTACACCTTGGAAATGTGATCTGGCAGGTAGTTGCTGAGCAACAAGGCCTGGAATCAGCTATGGATGAGACAAAATTTCATTAAACTTTATTAATGACTCCTTTGAGCATAGAGTGTATTTATTATGAGGTTGGATTCTAGTTAAAAATATTAATAACAGTTTAGATTGGATTATCTGTACTAACACTGTTTTTGTATTTTGAAATGGTATTAGTGAAGATATTTCCTTCTTTATTTCTTCATTCATTCATTCATTGCCTTGACCTAAACTATTTGAATATTGTGAATTGCAATTCATTTTAAGATAAATGCAAGAAATTATAGGTTAATAAGGATCAATTTGAATCAGATCATTTGAACTTTATACCTTATAGCTCAATTAAAGCTCTAAAATAGACTATATTCTCACAAAAATAATTCCTACACACCTATATGGCTCAGAAAATAGTTTCTGGTATTCATATTTATGTTACAGTAAGGATAAAAATGGTATTAGGTCATGTGTGATAAATTTTATCCACATAAATATTATGTCAGAGGTTTTTTGAGTGACCACAATTTTGCTAATTATGCCCCATATTTCTTGCTGAAATTAGTGGTTATTTTTCCATTTAGTGTGAAAAGAAAACAAAATTGTCACTAAATTTTATTTCCCAGGGTCCATAGTCTCTGTCATTTCTTCAATATATTTGGTTGGGTCAAAATCCCCTAATTAGACATCACATGGTCATAAATTGGCTAAAGCTTATCAAAAAGCAGTATAAGATTTATAGGACCAATTAACAATGAAAGAAACAGATATCTCAGAAAGAAAGACAACAATACTAGTCAAGATTGTTGTGTGCAAACAATGAAAACCTGCTCTGGGGCCCTGGCCGGTTGGCTCAGCGGTAGAGCGTTGGCCTAGCGTGCGGAGGACCTGGGTTTGATTCCCGGCCAGGGCACATAGGAGAAGCACCCATTTGCTTCTCCACCCCTCCACTGCACCTTCCTCTCTGTCTCTCTCTTCCCCTCCCGCAGCCAAGGCTCCATTGGAGCAAAGACGGCCCGGGCGCTGGGGATGGTTCTGTGGCCTCTGCCCCAGACGCTAGAGTGGCTCTGGTCGCAACATGGCGATGCCCAGGATGGGCAGAGCATCGCCCCCTGGTGGGCAGAGCATCGCCCCTGGTGGGCGTACCGGGTGGATCCCGGTCGGGCGCATGCGGGAATCTGTCTGACTGTCTCTCCCTGTTTCCAGCTTCAGAAAAATGCAAAAAAAAAACCAAAAAAAAAAACACAAACAAACAAAAAAATACCTGCTCTGGTTAAATTAAGCAGAAAAATAAAATATTAGCAGAGAACTGGATAGTTCACCGACCTCCCTGTAAGACAACAGGTGCAGTTGAGAACAGAAACTGAAGAAGAAGAGATAGAGCCAACATTATGCCCCAGAAATACTGCTGATGTTCACCACCAAAATTGTTGCCACACCTGCTGCATACCTCCACTCTGATGTCCAACTTGCCAGCTTCCAAAACCTCCTGCTTCACTGCCCCACTGCACTCTTACTTCTTAAATTCACTGCAACTGCTACACATTTAATCTCTCATTTACTATGGGCCTTGTGTGCCAACCTCAAGATACAAAGTCAGTGGCAGGGAACATGAAGGACAATCACTAAGCAATGCTACCAAATAATAGCCACTATATCAAAAGTAGATATATACCACAACATTCCCATCAGATTTCAGTTATGTTGAATGGGTCAATAAGATTGTGGGAAACTCAAGTGTTAAACATTCTTTCAGTTTCTCTATCCATAAAACCCAGTGTATTTTTTCACAAAATGAATTTAATTTAACACACTTGAACAATTATTTCTTTTATAATAAATGGAATAGTGAAGTAATTATGGTGGTATTTCTAAAGCTACTTTGATTTTCACCTTGTTTATGAGAATATTTTTTTTTTAAATTTTTTTTCTGCATTTTTCTGAAGCTGGAAACAGGGAGATACAGTCAGACAGACTCCCGCATGCGCCCGACCGGGATCCACCCGGCACGCCCACCATGGGGCGACACTCTGCCCACCAGGGGGCGATGCTCTGCCCATCCTGGGCGTCACCATGTTGCGACCAGGGCCACTCTAGCGCCTGAGGCAGAGGCCACAGAGCCATCCCCAGCACCCGGGCCATCTTTGCTCCAATGGAGCCTTGGCTGCAGGAGGAGAAGAGAGAGACAGAGAGGAAGGTGCGGCAGAGGGGTGGAGAAGCAAATGGGTGCTTCTCCTGTGTGCCCTGGCCGGGAATCGAACCCGGGTCCTCCGCACGCTAGGCCGACGCTCTACCGCTGAGCTATATGAGAAGATATTTAATCTTTGTTTATATTAACAGAAGTCAAATTTAGCCTTTAGTTTGTAATAAAATTTAATTCCTTAAACTGTTGTTTTTTTTGAAGTCATGGAAACCATGATATCTCTTTCAAATAACGATCTTGTCATTAAATTGCAATGCCAGTAGCTACTACATAAAATATAATCAGATAACTACTGTAGACATTTATTTCCCACATTGTCATAAATTCTTTATTTTTTCTCTAGGTGATTGAATAGCAGCACACTTTTTTTCTCTTTCTTTCTTTCTCTCTTTCTTTCTCTTTTTAAATGAGGAGGAAAGATAGTGAGACTGATTCCCAAAGGTGCCCCGACCAGGATCCACCTGACAACCACATCTAGGGCCGATGCTTGAATCAATCCACCTATTTTAAGCACCTGAGGCTGATGCACTTGGACTAACCAAGCTTTCCTCAGTGCTCAGTGCTAATAGTTAAACCAATTGAGTGCCTGGCTGCTGGAGGGGAACAGGGAGAAAAGGGGGAGGGGGAGAGAGAAGCAGATGATCGCTTCTCTTGTGTGCCTTCCCTGAATAGGAATCAAACCTAGAATACCCATATGGTAGGACAATGCACTATCCACTGAGTAAAGTGGTCAAGTCCATGAATTCCTTTAATGTATTTTATCTCACATTTTTTTCTAACTCTTATATGTAAGAATTTTATGAGTCAGAAGAGTAAAACTAATTTTGTGGTGATGTACAGTATTGTATAGCTCTTCTGATTGGTAAAAATTTTAAAGTTTGTTCTATTAACTATAGGAAAACTCAGTTTTTTTAATCAATAGTAATTTCAATTTCAAATTCAATTTATAATATCCAATAATTGGTAGTCTACATAGTTTGTGATATAAGAAATACATTTGTAGTTCTATGGTTGGCAATTTAATGAATGTTTAACAAATTTACACAAAAATAAAAAAAATGAGAAAGGTAAAGATATATAACACTGGGGAACAAAATTTTTGTTGCATCCACAAAAATAACTGTTCTTATCTAATTCGAGTGTGCTGATCTCAAATCTGACATTAGTTTTTCTCTGTAAGCTCTAGTTTTTATGCAATTCAAGATTTATGTTTTCATCTTATTGTAAAATTTTCAACATTTAGTTTAACATAATGAAGTAGAATGTCTTCTTGGGCATCATCTTTGTGAAAATATAATAATTTATATAATGCAGTAAATACAGTAATACACTAAAATATATGATTGCATCAGAATTTGTCTACAATTTTGAAATAGAACATATTAAAACACTTATTTTATCATAAAATTTGCACAAAACTTATTTAAATTCTATTCAGGCAAAAATTTGCGCTTGTAGCTCTTGTGTTTGTGTATTTGTTGAGAACAATCTCATTTGATGCTCCAGCAGTAGTCTGCTCATCACTAACAGCTCCAATATTTTCAGGAAACTTATCAAGGTGACTGTTCAGGAAGTGAATCTTGTTGCTCATGTTACATCCAATGTCACGGAAAGCCAACAGCATCCTTTGAACCAGAAGTTCATAGTTTTCTGCTTTTTTGTTACCAAGGAAGTTCTTTGGAACTGCCACAAAAGACTGCCATGATGCTTTGTCCTCCTTATTCATCTTCCTGGAAAATTCTTCATCACGTATGAGGGTTCAAATATGAAGTCCATCAAATACACCTGCTTTTATCTTCTCGAAAGACAAGGCAGGAAAAGCAGAAACAATATGTTGAAAGCATTCACTTTCTCTATTCAAAGCCTGAACAAACTGCTTCATTAAGCCAAGTTTGATGTGAAGTGGGGGAAAAATGATCCTGTCTCGATTAATTACAGGTTCATTCACAATATTTTGCATCTCTACTTCCAGAGCTTCACGTTTTGGCCACTCTTTCTGTGTCCAGTGTTTCTCCTGAGCTTGGCTGTCCCACAAATACAGAAAGCAAGGATACTTCGTGAAACCTCTCTTGTCCTAGCAGGAAATTTACCATTTTAAGATCCACACAAATGATCCAGTTATGCTCCTCATACTTCAGAAAGTCGAGGACAATTTTTATGTCATTCTTACTAAGTCATTCAATTCGGGTTGGCTAAACTGCTGAGGGGTTAATGACTGCTTGGCATCTGAAGAAGACCCTTCATATTCTACAACCATTTCCTTATGCATTTTATCAAAATATACTTGATCACCATGTTCACTTTCTTTGTCCTTAGAAGAAATAAAACCATTGAAAACTGGAACCGGGAGTGTCTCAAAGTGTGGGATAGGTTGTATTGCTGAAGGAATATTAGGATATGTGATCATATGCCGTTTTTTCTTGCCAATGCCCTTTGTATGGATCAGACAGAAATAACAGTCACTGCTATGGTCCTTAGGGTCACGCCAAACCATGGCAATACCAAAAGGCATTCCTTTGTGTTTTCCTTTTGTCCAGTCACGAAGCATTTCCTCACAATTATGACACACAATATGAGGAGCCCAATTCTTGTCTTGATTGCCAAGGGGAACTTGAAAATAGGCAATATATGCACGTGTTACAAATGATGAAATGTTGTGCCTTTGATGTTGAAGTGTATAACAGCCATATATATATAACAGAAGGTGTCAGGACTATTCTTACATTTACGCCTACTCAAAGAAACCATGATTCAATCTTAAAACAAAATAGGAGGGTGTTTTTATCAAATAATAATTTTTTTACATTTAAAAACAACCACAATTATATAAAAGTGATGTTTTTAAAACATTAATTGCTTGTGGTTATGTTCAATCCAAGAGTCATTGCCCTTTAACTCCAAATTTAAAACCAATGCATGCCATTAACTGTAACAAAAAGAAATTAAAATTGCATAAAAACTAGAGCATGCACCAAAAAATCGATTTCATATTTAGAATCAGGGATGCATAAAAATATAGAAACAGTTCTAAAACCACATGCAACAGAAAATTTAAAAAACTGTTCTCCAGTGTTAAACTCTAAGGGAATATGCATCTGCATTTTAAACGTATTTTAAAATTTTAGGGAAATTTAAGGAGGAGAATATTTTTTTCTTACACAATGATAAATAAAAAAATAAATGTATGTATATTATATGTATATATATATTTGTGTATAAAAATATATAGTTTATGTGTGAGAAATTATTCTAAGGATTGTGGGATTATATATATTATATACATGTATCCTTTACCTTCATAAATGTATCCTTATTTCTGTTTCTTGCTTGCTAAAATTACTGATTGTTAACATATATGATCATAAAATAATCTTGTATTTTTCATCCTGAAGTAACAGAAATTGTTATTTTTTTCAAATAATTTCAATATGTGTCCAAATAATTTACATATAGGACAGCAGTATTATCAAAGAGTACCTAAGATTAGCTCTACATATGTACAAAGCTCTACATATCTACAAATAAACTGTAAAACATTATTATCATGAAAATATTCTGCTATAACATTGTCTATGCACCATGACCAGTCCTTAAAATTCCTCTCCCTTGTTCTAGTTAGCAGAAAAAGTAACAGGAAAGCATAAAAAGAATACTCTTCTCCTGAAGAGAGAAAACAGAGCATGTGGTGACATGGTAAAAAGTAAATATACACAGTAATTTCCTGATATAACTTTCTCAGTCTATCATAGCCCATATCTGAACTTGTCACGTTAATAAAGCAAGTCTATAACAAACATTATTGGATACCAAAAAGTGCCATATAAAAGAATAGCTACTAATGAGAATACAGATGATCAATTTTGTTTTCTCATACACGTTGACTGTCTCTACACATATTCTTCCCTTTTGGGAAGGAATGAAAATAAACAATGGAACAGTAACAACCACAGCTACAGCAACGATCTGTAGTCCTTACTTTGTCCACTTGGAAAAAATTATCGCTTAATGATTTAATTATGGTAATTTAGAGCTAATGATTTATAAGTTTTAAGGGAAGGTGCGTATTATAGTCGAAGAGTAATAAAATATTCAACCTAAATTCCCAAGAACATATTGCTTCATTTCACACATCAATTTTCTGTGAAATTTTAAAATTCTCTGTTCCGTCGACAGTAAAACATACAAACAAAAACATCAATTGAAGTGTAACCAATCTCAGAATCAGAAAAAGTGCCTCATAAATTTTTATTCATAGTATTCTGTGTGCCTTTAACTTAAATATGTTCTCTATTTATACAAGTTTTCATAAAGGTGCTACAAGGAAATAATGTTTATATCCTAAGCTTCATTTTTATTTCTATTACCACCACGTAATTTCAGTCATTAATGAATGCTAATGTCTATGTGCTCCAAGGTGTAAAATGGCTCCTTGTATAACTCAGACATAGCTGCCACAGCACAGAACTAAATTTTCTATAAAACTCCTAAAATATTTCTTTTAAAGTACAGTAATCACTTTGTAATTTTATTATTTACCCGACTCACTTTAATGAACATACTTTAAAAAAAAAAATTTACAATTTAGCTGATACTGTTCTAGGCACCAGGGTTGTAATGATACATAGATAGGAGTAATAAACATAGATTATTTCCATTTTTGGAACACTCATGAAAATTTAGGGTTTTTTTTTTAAATGTACCCTAAAGGTGAAAAATATTAAATTAGAATTACCTTTTATTGCAGTACCAGAAATAATATAACCAGTCATCAATCTGTTGATATATTGAAGCAGTTGTTCCAATTACCCAGTTGATACCTGCTCCATTTAATAGTTGAATCTAATTGATTAGAACATGGTGCAGTCTAGAACTGTCCCATTTCTAAGAACTGATATAAAAATAAAGTTCAGATATTAAATTAGTCTGATTTTATCTGCTCCAGGAATTTGACCTAAGTTCATCTTTCATACTGTACACCAATGTCACAAGAATATTTCGAGAACAATATATTCTAAATCCTCATTTTCCAGATGAGTAAAATGAAGCTCATATGGGTTATGGTACTTGCCAAGGACACAGAGCTAGTAGGTGGTAGAGCTTGGATTTGAACTCAGATCTGCCTGACTATTGTTTATCCTTGGCTATGTTAATAGTCAATGCCTTTGTGGTAAATATGATATATTTATAATTTTATAGAGATGATGAAACTGAAATTAGTACACCACGACTAAGCTTCTTGATGTGTTCTAAAATGATACAAATTGTCAATAAACTTTAAATATCCACCCATAGTATATAACAAGTCTGGCCATTTATCTTGCTGTGGAGATACACACACACACACACACACACACACACACACACACACACACACACACTAGAAAGCCCGGCGGTCATACGAAATGACCGCTGTTCTTGATATTATAAATTGTAATTAAAATGATTTGTGCAAAGGTGTCTGCTAATTCAAACTGAATTACCCAGGGCAGGCGGCGAGGTCGCCCCTTTGCTTACTGCCCCACGGGGTTTCCCCCTTCTACTTGCTTAATTGCTTAAAGTAGAGTGCAATGAAGGAAACCACTGCTGGTACATTTCTTAAGAGCCACCGCTAGCTCAATAAATAAAGGTGATTTAAATAATAAAATGTTAATTCACATGTCAAAGATCTCTTTGTACACAACATTTCTTGTGTAGATCTTTCCATCATTTTTAAGCTTGCCTTGTAGAGGACCATCAATTATTTTTAATTTTACATCCATTCTTTCACGAACTCTTGAACAGGCAACATAAAGTTGACCGTGTCCAAATGCAGGCTCAGGTAAAAAAATGCCAACACGCTTAAGCATTTGGCCCTGAGACTTATTGATGGTCATAACAAAGGCAAGTTTTACAGGAAATTGTCTACGTCTCAATTGAAACGGCAACCCTGTTTGAGATGGAGCCAAATCCATTCTTGGAATGACATGTATTTCACCTTTAGAGGAGCCAGTCAAATACGTAGCTATTATGACATTATTTTTCAATTGGAGAACCTCTAGTCTTGTACCACTGCAAAGACCCCTTCTGGTGTTAAGATTTCTTAACAGCATAATAATTGCTTCAATCTTTAACCTCAATTTGTGAAGTGGCAGGCCAGAAGGCGGGACTATTTGAAGCAACAAACAGACACTTAAGCCGCATATAATAAAGATATATATATATATATATATATATATATATATATATATATATATATATTTGCCTAGTTATAATTATTTATCCTCACTTTCAACCCTGTCCCCAGAGGGTACTTTTAAAGACAGCCTGTGGCAACAGAAAGTGATTTTGAATAAAACAGATCTAGATTTGAATCCTAGCTCTATCATCTATTATTTAGCTAATCTTTGGCTTGAATCGGGGAGGGGGGTAAGATATTAAATGAGGTTACATATCTCAAATACTCTGCCCAGGGATTTCAACAGTATATGTGTAAAGCCAGCAGCCAGGGCCAGAGCTACCATCACAGCAGCCAGGCCCATGCAGGTTCGCATTGGATTCGGACAGTCGGTAAAGAAACCATGGAGCCAAAAACTAGTGGGCCATAGCCTTTAATCTAGCTTGCACCCGGCGGGCAAGTAAAAATACACACTGGGCTCCAAAACCCAGTCACACTCAGTGCTCACAAAGCCACTGACTTATCCGAGTTTCCTAGAATCAAAGGTTTCTAGCTCACCAGCCTTATTTCCCTCAGTTCCCCATCTTCTTCCTTATCCCAGATACAAACTCTACACAAACTGGCATCTCACTCAGCACTCCGCCATCTTGGCTGCTTCTCCTGGCCTCCTCCACGTGGCCTCCTTTAGCTGCTGGCTCTACTCTCTCCGCTCTCTCATGCTAACCTCAGGAACCAAGAGACCGAGTCCCGTTCTGCCTCCCTTTTATAGTGTAGAAATCCAAACCCTTAATCCAATATACATAATAGGGAAGTCTCTTAATACAAAGTCACTTCTCTGAGGCATGATAGGATTGTACCACCTTACACCAAAAAGGGTAGGAAAGGCTTAATCCCAAAACCAAGCCCCAGGCTACAAGGATTCTGCCTGCCTTTAGCCCACCCCAACACACATTAATACCACCTGGGCAACGGCCTCTTTAACAAAGTGAGCATAATACATTTTATCTGCCCAACAATATGTAATAATGGATATTTTTTTTAAAAATGAATTCAGATTCAGTCACGTGTCATTGTAGCAACACAGAGATAAAGTCAAAATGGTATGATAAACTAATTTGGTGTCAAATACCTGATTTACTTAGAAATTAATCCTTCTTTAGTTTTTTCAAGGGAAAAATATCTAACACTTAGCCTCTATTTTTATTATATTTACTGAGACTGCATCTGTAGAGTTCAATGCCAATAGAAAGGTGGCAAGGCGACAGGAAACACAATTAAAAGAATGAGATTTAGTAAAGTTCTTGTTTTCCTAAAATGATTTACAAGGTCATAATACTGGTATATTTTTCCCTGTCAGTTCATATTATTTTCTCTTTAAACTTTTATTTAGAGAACCTGAAGGATGTAATAGGCCGTCCATCATCATGCATTTGACATCTCAGTATTGGTCAATGCGAATTTCATTGAGATTGCTCATGGTCTTGTTTTGGGGGATACAATTAAAGAAAAATGTTGTGTTGCACTTGAATTCTGTTTTTTGATATGTGAGTATTGAAGCATTAGCCATTATTTGAAATGCAAGCAAATTTCAGAGAATATATCTTTAACATACTTTTGCCTATTAAAAAAAAAAAAACTACATACAAGTTGGTTGAAATATTATTTTTAACCAGTCATTTTAGAATCTTAAAAAATCATAGTTTGACTTGACCTTTCAGAATTTAGTTGCTAATCCAATTTCTATTTCAAATTAATTTACTTCAAAAATCTTCGTATCACATATATAAACATATATATAGATACACCCACCCACAACTTCCATTTCAAACTTGAAGTGATATGGACATTGTAATTGCTAATTTGTGGACTACTGAAGATTTTAATGTGCATTGGCATTGTCCAGTTCTGGTTAGTGTGCCATGCCAACTTTACTTACTTTATAATCTTTAAAATCACACACATTTTAAATGAAATGTAGTTTTTATACTTAGAAGATGCTAAATCTATCTATCTATCTATCTATCTATCTATCTATCTATCTATCTAACTATCTACCTATCTATCTATCTAAACTATTAGTCACTTATCATTATTTACCCACATTCCAACATCTGGGCTCAGTGGTTACTCTTAACTACAAAAATTAGTCACCCTGTGCTTGATATACAAAGTTAAGTTTACTGAATACCTCCTTTTTTTCTTTGTCTTCTCGTGTTCTTTCCTTTAGGTCCTCATTTCCACTTATATTTCCCCTCTTCATTGTCAACTATTCCTCTATTATTTATGTCAGCTTTCTAATCTCTCCCACAATTGCTTATCGATACCTTTGATTTGCTTCCAAGGTATCCAGGGCCTTTTAGAAATTTCCACATTCAATTTCCTGTACTCTGTATCCCAACTTTCTCTATCACTATTAAGTGAAGATTTCTTAACGTGCTGTATTAGAAAACTGCCATTGTTCTACATAGCTACTATCTAAACTATGGAGATTCACACTTTTACAGCACAGCGGGTGAGTAATGAAAATCATTTGCAATGACTTTTTAAATGTTTCCCCAAATCATGCTCTTTTATTTGGATAAATCGTTTCGGTTACATAAGCGGCTCAGATATATGACATTATTTAGTAGTAGAGGGGTTTATTTTTCTTTTAACAGTACAGCAATTACATCCTAAAATAACTATTATTCAATCCATTATGCCAGCCTTGGGAGGCTAAGCAGATGTCAGATATTCCAAAATATCTGACTTTAGGTGAATTTGGGATGTTACTGTGAAAGAGGCATTTTGAGATCTGTTACATAGGAGGATACCAGTAAACTGTGAACTTACATAATGGTGGCAACAGCTCTCAGAGGGGCTTATTAGAAGCATAACTCTAGGGTCTTAGAATAATGCTATTTCAGAGCTGGATGACGAAATTTAGAACTCATCTCTTTATTAATATTTTTAATAGGTGAATAAACAAAATGGTCCAAGGAGCTGTCTGAAATCATGGACCTAAGTAAAGGCATACCCTAAGAATATCTCTGGACTTTAAATTCCCATTCCACTAAATTGGCTTTACTACATATCTTCCCACTCTCATTCCACATTTACTGCCTTGAGAGAGAGAGAGAGAGAGAGAGAGAGAGAGAGAGAGAGAGAGAGAAGCTTGACAGCATATTTTAATAGAAAAAATGTGTGGATTTTCACATTAGAATAATCTGAATTTGAAATTTTGCAAAGCCAAAATATTCACTTGTATACACAGTGTCCTTCAGAATGGCTACAGTGATTATGCACCTTCTTTTCCTGCATGATCATTTCCCCCGTTCTACTGGCTCTTCACATCAACATCAAACACGCTGTCCTTTCTGTCATCCCCTAAAAGAAAATTCTTTTTTATTCCCCAGCACTCTGCAGATATTTTCTAATTTCCCACACCCCATTTATGGGAAAACTGTGAAAACTGCACATAAGTGTTGCTGTACTGCATTCAATTATTTTCTTCCCATTCTCCTTTGAGCTTGCTTCAGTCAGGCTCTCTATCCATCATTCCAAGAACACACCTTTGTCAAGGTCACAATATCTATCCACTATGTAACAAGCATACACTCTCTTTGGCATCCATCCATCAATAGCAGTTCATCTAGGACTCAGTTGGTAGAGATGTGTGCTGGGCTGGAGCTCCAAGCTGCAGGTAGGGTATGTGTCTGTCTCATGGGTACCTCATGTTCCTGAGACCAAAAGGCTGATCAGACCATGTCCTCATACAGTGACACAGAAGAGCAAGACAGATAGAAATAAAGAAATAGCACACTAGGTCTCCCTTCTCTTCCATCAGCCAAAATAAGTAACATGGCTGAGTGCAAGGTCAGGGGCAGGAGTACATTTTGCCTCTAGTGGGAAGGACTGAAAAGCCATAAGGCAAAGGACACAGATAACAGGCAGAGAAGAATCTGGGACAAAATATTAATGTTAATATACCACTGTCACCAATGAGCTCCACAGTACTATATTGAATGGTTGATCTAAGTGCATATCTGTTTTGAACATTCAGCAGCATGTGACATAGTTAATTATTTTTTTCACCTTGAAACTGCTTTTCTCTTGGCTTTAATTCACCCCATACTCTAGTTTTCCCTCCTTCTTCTTGCTAGTTTCTCCTTCTATACTTTGTTGGTTCTTCTTCATCATTTTTACATTAGATTTCCCCAGGAATCAATATTGGGACATTTTCTCCTTGCTCTTTATACATAGTCTCTGCTGATCTCACCCATGGTCATGGCTTAAAAACCATCTATAATACATAACATTACTGAACTGTACACTTCAAAATGGTTAAGATGATAAATTTTATGTTTTATCTTTTCCCAATTAAAAATAAAAATGAATAAAACAAGAACCTTTCCATAGACTGATAAATCATAAATTTGCATCTTCATCTTGTATGTCTCTCCTTAAAATCCAATGTTATGTATCTAAACATATCCAGATGTCTAAAAGAAATATAAAACATGATATATACCAAAAGCCAAACTACTCATCCCACACACACAAATATGCCTCTCCAGGTGTTTTTTCCATCTCCATAAGTGGCAACTACAGACTTTAAGTTGCTCAAGCCCAAAAACATTTTGGTCATCTTGACTCCAATTTTTCTCCCATACCCCACACTCTATTGGCAATTTCTACTGGATCCGTCTTCAATAAATACTCAGGACCTGAGAACAACTCTTCGCTTCCAATGAGCTGCTGCTTTTCACAAAGCCACCATCGTTTCTGGTCTAATTAATTAAAATAGCCTCCTACTTGACGTTCATTATACCACCTTCCTCTTTTCATGTTGAAAGGGCACCAAAATGTTACCAGTAATTAGACCTCTGTTCAGCAAGCTCAGTACTTGAGTTCTGACTAAGAAAGAATCCAGAGTCAAGATTCAAACTGTAAGAGAAAGTTTATTTAGAAAGTCACAGAGGTAGAAGAAGTGAGCTATAGAAGAAATGGGCCCCAGAAACAAGTCCACAAGCACAGGAAGGGCCCTTGGAGCTTAGGAGAAAGAGAAAGGCAAAGAAAATGTGCTAGGGGGAAGGGGTGGGATAGGTGTAGTGAGCTCCCAAGAAAGAACCACATAGGATCTTCCATTTTAAGAGTAGTTATCTAGAGGTCTCAGAGTTCTCAACCTGGTGGTCTTAAATCTTTGTCATAGGGGAGACAAACAAGATAAACAAGATAAATAAACAAGGAAATGTAAACTATGTAACAGTGATAAGGGTTAAGCAGAAAAACAAAAGAAGAGACTTGGGGAGGGCAACACAAGTCTAGACCGATCCTGAACACCTTGAAGGAACCAAAATCCTGCCTCCCTGAATAGGAAACAAAAGATGCAAAAAGATCCTGAGACCCTCCTCCCTTTCCTGCCCAAGAGATTCAAGCAGAAAAACCTGCTTCAAGAAGGAGAGTTTAGGATGTCCCTTCAGCCTAATGTGAATTAAGTATGGTAAACAAGAGGGCTTCAGGCAGGGGCATGTTAGCCAGATACCCTGTGTCCCATTGTTTCTGAGTCAATTTGCAAGGATTTTCCTGTCATGTGTGTCTGCCCTTCCTCAGCTACTTATAAATTGCTCATTCTCACTTCTGAAATCTAATACTCAGTTCCCCTCTTTCTCCTTTGTATAAAATGTCTTTTATACTGAATGTTTACTCACTGTCTTTGAAATTTTCATGAATTTATCATGTCTGTTTGAATTCCCCATGCACATTAAACTTGGATTTTCTCCTGTTAATCCTGTCTTTACTAATTTAGTTATTAGCCCAGCTAGAATTTAGAAGATGGGAGGAAAAGTATTAATTTATTTGTAATCCCCCCAGTCTTCCCTGAGAGGGCATCTTTAAATAACTAACTGTAGGAGGTGAGAGAGTAAGCCCTGAGGATAACAAAAATTGTAGATAGGCAAAGGAACAGCTTATGAGAGGAACCACATCTGAGATGAAAGCATGGTTGACATGTTCTAAGAAGGCGAAGAAAACCAGTGTCACTGGAGCAGAGTGAGCTAAGTGGACTGTTTTGGAAAATGAGGTCACAGACAGTCGGGAGCCATGATTGTTCAGGGTCCTGTAAGGTTGGTTTTTAACTCTGAGTGAGAAAATAGCTATCAGAGTTTATGAACAAACCTAACTAACTTCAGCTTTAAAAGATACCTCTGACTGGGGAAAAAACATTAACAAGATATCTCTGGCTGCTGTTGAAAATAGACTGCGGTTAATCAGGGTGAAGGCAAAGAGACCAGTGAGGACATTGATGATTAGAGATTAGACAGACTAGAGTCCTAGCATTGGAGATGGGGTGAAATTTTAGTGGGCCACTATTGTAAATTGGATCTGTTTATGTTTTCTCAACACTTATTGGTCATATACAGACTATCATTGGTGTGTGTGTGTGTGTGTGTGTGTGTGTGTGTGTGTGTCCTTGTGTGTATCTGGTATCAAGATGATGTAGCTATTTGGTTCTAATGACTATTTAACTTTAAAGTTAGGCTACGTAGACAATTTATCTTTTGCAAATGAAATTAGTCTCACTTGTTTCTAATATCTATATTTCTTTGCTTGTTTAAAATCTTTTGTCTTTGTAATCCAGAAAATTTTTGGATGGTTTGAGTGATTTTATGCATGATTAGGCATGTATTGCTGACTCTGTTGAGAATATGTCAAATAAGAGGTCAGTATAATGGAAGTGTGGGTGCCCGGCTTGCCATCTTGAACCTGATTCTTCTTATAGGTTATTTTGTAAAATGTTTTAAATATTATTTATTATAATATTTCCATTCCATTTTCTACCTTATATTCTACATACAACTTTGTGAAGTCAAATGGATGTTTTCAATTTATTTTTAATTCTTGTTTTATTGTATAGAATTCAGAAAATGTAGCCTGTATAATATTTCTTATATTTTAAATAAATTTTTTTGTGGGCTATAATATAATCAGTTTTTGGAAGCATTCCAGAACAACTTGACAGGAATATGTATTTTCTGTCCCTTGGATACAATTTCTTTACCATCTAGTCTACCAAGTTTATTAATTCTCTTATTTATAATTCTTTTTATTTATTTTTTTAAGATTTTGTTTAGTGATTTTAGAGAGAGAGGAGAGAGAGAGAGAAAGGTGAGGGGGGAGGAGTGGGAAGCATCAACTCATAGTTGCTTTTCATATGTACCTTGATCTGGAAAGCCAGAGGTCTAGAACTGGCAACCTCAGCATTCCAGGTTGATGCTCTATCCACTGTACCACCACAGGTCAGGTTAAATTTTATATTTTAATTTAAGTTATTTTGTCTATTTGATCTGTCAATTTCTGAGAGAAAAATATTAAGGATTTTCTCTATAACTGTGGATTCATCCATTTTCAGTATTTTGAGAAAATATTTTACTTTATATTTTGATATTACTTTGTTCAATTATTAATTATATCAGTCTATTATATTTATTCTTGATGGGCCATATCATTTGACAACACAAAATATTCTAGTTATTTCACTGATTGATTTTAAACATAAATTCAACTCTGCCTGATTATAACCATTAATAATTTTATTGTGTTATTTTAAAAACTGTATTGTCTTTCTCTCCTTATTTTTAGACTTCAAGTGTCATTATACATATTTTTGTCTCTTTAAAAATATTAGTAAATTTCTATTGCTGATTTAGTCTAATTTCTGTCATAATGTTTTTTGTTTTCTACTTGTGATCTGAATTTTACTTTTTCCTCTTTATTTTCCTTTTTTCTTAATTTGACTTATCAATATTTTTGTTGTTATTGTTTTCTTGTTTTTTAAATTTTTTTCTAGTTTCTTAGCAATTATAGATTCATCTAGCTTTAGCAAAAATATCAAGTATTAACACAGTGATATAAATTTTGTAGATCTCTCAATGTCAAGAACTAAACAGTATTGCCCTGGCCGGTTGGCTCAGCGGTAGAGCGTCGGCCTAGCGTGCGGAGGACCCGGGTTCGATTCCTGGCCAGGGCACACAGGAGAGGTGCCCATTTGCTTCTCCACCCCTCCGCCGCACTTTCCTCTCTGTCTCTCTCTTCCCCTCCCCCAGCCAAGGCTCCATTGGAGCAAAGATGGCCCGGGCGCTGGGGATGGCTCTGTGGCCTCTGCCCCAGGCGCTAGAGTGGCTCTGGTCGCAATATGGCGACGCCCAGGATGGGCAGAGCATCGCCCCCTGATGGGCAGAGTGTCGCCCCATGGTGGGCGTGCCGGGTGGATCCCGGTCGGGCGCATGCGGGAGTCTGTCTGACTGTCTCTCCCCGTTTCCAGCTTCAGAAAAGTGAAAAAAAAAAAAAAAAAAAAGTTTAAAAAAAAAAGAACTAAACAGTATTTGTGCCAGATACTGTTAATTATCCTCAAATAACTCTTCCCATCATCTTTACTCAAAAAATAAAACATCTCATTTTAAGCTGGGCATGTTGCCATCCAACTTGAAAGTGTACTTCCCAGCCTTCTGTAGCTATGGTCATATGACTAAGTTCTGGAGAAACTTATGCTTGTGTGTTATATGAAAAACTGCTGGTTCACTTCCTATTCAAAGACAAAAATACTTGCCCTAGATATCCACCAGCAGGATGAGATGATCTGGAAAATACATACATAAATTATACAGAGGGGTAATTACTATATGTATATAAATCTCACAAGCTGTGTAAAATATGGTTAATAAATTAAATTTTTTAAACTTAAGAATATAAAAATAATACTATATTCTTTTGACCTTGAAAAATGGGTCATTTCATATGGTTCCTGATAATAAGAAGCCAACTTTATGATACATGATATGAGAAAGTATGAGAATAATAGTATCACCATTTTCTATAGAGGAAAGTAAGACATAAAATCTTAATTTGACAAATCAAGAACTAGATTATTACTTTAAAGGTACATATTATACAGCACATAATATTATATAAATGTGAAAATAATTATCAGGAAGTAGAGATGGAAAGAGGTAGTCCTCTATCTTCATCTTTCCCAGTGGAGAGGTCAATAAGGGTTTTTTAGTAATTATATTATATATCTCAGAGCATTACGGTGCCATTGGTTTTAAGGTGCAACAGTATAGAAAATTCAATTTTTAATTCATGTTTTCAGTGTCCTTTCTTTTCCATATTTTAGTCTCCCCAGTGACTTGAAGAACATTTGTGATGCTGCATTTTTTAAAAAAAACAAATATGAAGCTAAAAGTTATCAGTGAATATCACTTAAGCTATCACTGTGAATATCTGGAATTAGCTTCCTTCATGTTTTTTCACTTCAGGAGTGTAGTAATTGTGCTGATTTACCATCACTGCCCCTTGCCAAAATATCTTGTAGTAATTTAGATTACACATGTTTAAAGTTATGGGATAAAACAACAAAAGGATAGAAATTGTCAGCCCTCTGAATTATAAAGAAAAACAGATCATATAAAAACATTTTGAAAAGTAACCAAGAAAATATTAAATACACATATGATAATACAGAGAAGTAATAAAATCAAATCTTCTGCATACAGCAATAAATGTAAATAGAAAGATTCTGTTGGAAAGGATTCTTAGATAATAGCAAAACTCATAGCCCAACAATGTAGTATATGAAAAAGTTTCATCTACAAAAAAGTTGTGGCCCTGGCCAGTTGGATCAGTGGTAGACCATCGGCCCAGCGTGTGGATGTCCCTGGTTAGATTCTCCGTCAGGGCACACAGGAGAAGGAACTATCTGCTTCTCTCCCTCTCCTCCTCCCTCCCCTCTTTCTCTCTTTCTCTTTTCCCTGGCACCGAGGAAAGCTCCGGGGAGCCTCCCCCTCAGGTGTTAAAAACAGCTCAGTTGTGAGCATGGCCCCAGATGGGCAGAGCATCAGCCTCAGGCAGGGGTTGTCAGGTGGGTCCTAGTCAGGTCACATGCAGGAAGTCTGTCTCTCTAACTTCTTTCCTCTCACTTGAAAAAGAAGAAAAAATAATAATAATAAAATAGTTACATTAAATGAATAAAAGTACAATAACTAAAAGGACCTTCCGGACATATTAACAAAAAAAACAAAAAACAAAAAAAAAGAGCTGTGATATTAATGTCATTGAAGATTGAATTAAAGGCATAAAAAATTTAAAACTAATGTGCTGTTGTTTCATTTGTTTGTTTGTTTGTTTTGTTTCTCACAGAGACAGAGAGATTCAGAGAGAGGGCCAGATGGGGACAGACAGACAGGAAGGGAGAAAGATGAGAAACATCAAATCTTTTTTTTTTTTTGTATTTTTCTGAAGCTGGAAACGGGGAGAGACAGTCAGACAGACTCCCGCATGCGCCCGACCGGGATCCACCCGGCATGCCCACCAGGGGGCATCGCTCTGTTGCAACCAGAGCCACTCTAGCGCCTGAGGCAGAGGCCAAGGAGCCATCCCCAGCGCCCGGGCCATCTTTGCTCTAATGGAGCCTTGGCTGCGGGAGGGGAAGAGAGAGACAGAGAGGAAGGAGAGGGGGAGGGGTGGAGTAGCAAATGGGCGCTTCTCCTGTGTGCCCTGGCCGGGAATTGAACCCGGGACTTCTGCATGCCAGGCCGACGCTCTACCACTGAGCCAACCGGCCAGGGCTGAGAAACATCAATTCTTCATGGCAGCTCCTTAGTTGTCCAGTGATTGCTTTTTCATATGTGCCTGGACTGGGGTGCTACAATAGAGTAAGGGACCCCTTGTTCAAGCCAGCGACCTTGGGCTCAAGCGAGCAACCATGGGGTCATGTCTATGATCCAAGGCCCAAGCCAGCAACCCTGCACACAAGCTGGTGAGCTCCTGCTCAAGCCGGTGCCCTTGGGGTTTCAAACCTGGGTCCTCAGTGTTCCAGTCCAACGTTCTATTCACTGTGCCACTGCCTAGTCAAGCTTAACGTGCTGTTTTATTCACAATAAAGGTATTTTTATATGTATACCTTAATTTCTGGAAATAATCAAATTGGTCAAAACATGAAATCTAGGAGAAACCCAAAGAAAACTGCAATAAGAAGTTTTAAGTACTACCTGGCAGTTCATCATAACATAATAAACACAGAGACTAATGGTAAAAATATAACCAGCAACATATATATATATATATATATATATATATATATATATATATATATATATATTGTATTTTTCTGAAGTTGGAAACAAGGAGGCAGTCAGACAGACTCCCACATGTGCCCGACCAGGATCCACCTGGCATGACCACCAGGGGGCAATGCTCTGCCCATTTGGGGTGTTGCTCTGTTGCGACCAGAGCCATTCTAGCACCTGAGGCAGAGGCCATGGAGCCATCCTCAGCGCCCGGGCCAACTTTGCTCCAATGGAGCTTCGGCTGCGAGAGGGGAAGAGAGAGACAGAGAGGAAGGAGAGGGGGAGGGGTGGAGAAGCAAATGGGCGCTTCTCCTGTTGCCCTGGCCTGGAATTGAACCCAGGACTCCTGCACACCAGGCAGACGCTCTACCACTGAGCCAACCAGCCAGGGCCAGCAACTTATATTTTTAAAATTAAAGACACACAACTGTCCAAAAGGTATAGAAAAGGTGCTTGACCTTATTCATCAATAGAGAAAAGCAAATCAAAGCCACAATGAGATACTGCCTCACAATCGTTAAAATGACTATTATTCAAAAGACAAAAGATAAATGTTGGTTAGGATATGGAGAAGAGGGAACCCTTGTGCACCATTACTGGGAATGTAAATTGATATGGCCATTATGGAAAACAGTACAGAAGTTTCTCTAAAAACTAAAATTATAACTACTATATGATCCATCAATCCCAATTATGGGTACATGTCCAAAAGAAATAAAATCACTATTGGTATTGATACCTGCACTTCCATGTTCACAGTGGTATTATTTACAGTAGCCAATATATGGAAATAACTTAAGTGCCTATCAACAGATGAATGGATAAAGAAAATAGGTATTAAATGCAGCCTTAAAAATAAGGAAATTCTTCCATTTGTAACAACATGGGTGAGCCTAGAGGACATTATGCTAAGCAAAATAAGCCAGGCACAGAAAGACAAATACGGCATGGTATCATCTTTTTTAGGTGAAACGTAAAAAATTCAAACTTATAAAAGCAGAGAAGAATGGTGGCTTCCAGGGGCTGAGAGGTGGGAGAACTGAAGAGATGAAGGTCAAAGACTACAAAATTTCAGCTGTGTAGGATGAATCTGTTCTGGAGCTCTAATGTGCAATACAGTGACTATACATAATATAATAATACTGTGTTGTATATTTAAAATTTTCTGAGAGATCTTAAGTATTCTCACTAAAACAAACAAACAAACAAACAAACAAAAAAACTGTGTGAGCCTGACCTGTGGTGGCGCAGTGGATAAAGCATCAACCTGGAATGCTGAGGTCGCCAGTTCAATACCCTGCACTTGCCTGGTCTAAGGCACATATGGGAGTTGAAGCTTCCTGCTCCTCCCCCTTTCTCTCTCTCTCTCTCTCTCTCACTCACTCTCTCTCCTCTCAAAATGAATAAATAAAAAAATTTAAAAAAAGTTGTGTGAGGTTCCAGTTTGTACTAATCATTTCACAAGGTATACATATATCAAAACATCACCTTGTTTATACTAAATATATATACTTGTCAATTATAACTTAATAAGTCTGAGAAAAGTAAGAGTAAATTAAAAATTATAGTAATATTATGTGACAGAGATATATGTTGCCACCATTGTTAGCTGATTAGAACTCCATTAGATATTAATGGGATTGACAATAGATATTGATCATATAAGGAAAATTATAATAATCATATTTAATCATAAAAATATTATAAAATAAAATGCTTCTCCTACCTTCAATACGGAAGTTCACCAATTTGGTAGTAAAGAGTAGAGTCTCTCTATGAAAATCACATTCAGCCCTAGCTGTGTAGCTCAGCTGGCTAGAGCATCAACCCAAAGCACTGAGGTTGCCGGTTCAATCCCTGGTCAAGGCACATATAGGAGCAGATGTTCTTGTCTCTGTCCTGCTCTCTCCCTTCCACTCTCTCTAAAAAAAAAAAAAAAAATCAATAAAGTAAACATTAAAAATAAATAAATAAACCTGACCTGTAGTGGTGCAGTGAAGAAAGTGTGGACCTGGAATGCTGAGGTCGCCAGTTCAAAACCCTGGGCTTGAGGCTCCATTGGACCAAAAGATGGCCCGGGCACTGGGAATGGCTCCTTGGCCTCTGCCCCAGGCTCTAGAGTGGCTCTGGTCGTGACAGAGCAACGCCCCAGATGGGCAGAGCATCGCCCCCTGGTGGGTGTGCCGGGTGGATCTCGGTCGGGTGCATGCGGGAGTCTGTCTGAACTGCCTCCCCGTTTAGTTTCAGAAAAATACAAAAAAAAACAACAAAAACAAAACAAAACAAAACAAAAAAACCCCTGGGCTTGACTGGTCAAGGCACATATGGGAGTTGATGCTTGCTGCTCCTCCTCCCTTCTCTCTCTCTCTCTATTCTCCTAAAATAAAGTCTTAAAAATGTTTTAAAAATATAGAAAACCACATTCAAATATATAATTTAGCACTAATTTATTTAAACTACAAATTGCCTATTATGTTTAAAATATTTTGGAGCTTATATAACATATACATTTTTCTACAGTAGCAAAAAAACAAAGTAAGATGCCTTTATATTTTAGAGAAATTTAATGACATCTTTGAACACACATGATGGGAGGAATAAAAAGAGTAAGTCACTGTCATGATTATTTCCGGAAGTCTGGAAATCCATGCATATATAGTTAACAGTGGAATAAGCAACCTTTTAAGTGTTTTGTGAGGAATACATGATTTAATTTTCATGAATACACACATTCTAGTGGCAAAAAATTCTGATACATATGCTGCATAGGAAAGTGCAATCAGGCCCTAGTCAGTTGGCTCAGTGGAGAGAGCATCAGCCTGATGTGTGGATGTCCCGGGCTCTATTCCTGATCAGGGCACACAGGAGAAGTGACCATCTGCTTCTCTCCCCTTCTTTTCTCTCCCTTCTCTCTCCCTTCCCCTCCCAAAGCCAATGGTTCACTTGGTTCAAGTGTCACCCAGGGCACTGAAGATAATTTGGTTGGTCCAAACATCAGCCCCAGATGAGGGTTGCTGGTGGATCTTGGTTGGGGCACATGTGGGAGTCTATCTCCCCTACTCTCACTTTAAAAAAAAAATGCAAGAAGACAGTGTGAAGAAACCATCAATGTAAAGGCAGAAGGGAAAATAAGCTACTCTTTATTCAAGACCTACTTTGCTTCCCTTTTTCCCCCAAATGAACCCACTTTCACTGCTAACTCTATCCAAGAATGATTGCAGTGAGAAGATAGAAGAAATCCAAAGTCAGAAAAAGTTACACTGTATGACCAGGTGGTGGCGCAGTGGATAGAGAGTTAGATTGGGATGCAGAGGACCAAGGTTTGAAACCCTGAGGTCGCCGGCTTGAGCATTGGCTCACCAGCTTGAGTAGGGTCACTGGTTTGAGTGTGGGATCACAGACATAACCCCATGCTTGCTGGCTTGAGCCCAAAGGTCACTGGCTTGAAGCCCAAGGTCGCTTGCTTTAGCAAGGGATCACTGGCTCAGCTGGAGGCCCCCAGTCAAGGCACATATGAGAAAGCAATCAATGAACAACTAAGGTGCTGCAATAAAGAACTGATGCTTCTCATCTCTCTCCCTTCCTGACTCTCTGTCCCTATCTGTCCTTCTGTCTCTCTGTTTCTCTCTCTCATTCTCTCTCTTTCTCTCTCTCTCTCTCTATCTCTCTCTCTCTCTCTCTCTCTCTCTCTCTCACACACACACACACACACACACACAGAAAAGGAATATTTACACTAATTGGTGATACTATTACTATGATAGAGAAATATTGATGTCAAAAACTACGTATTTCTAGTCTAGCTAAACTCTATGAGAAAACCTGGTAAATTGATATCACTAAAATTAGAGAATGCCTGGGAAGACATAATGTATAACCAATTTTAGAAAGAGATACCATTGTGTACAAACTGGGCAATATTCTTTTCTGCATTTTTCTCTGCGGCTTTCCTTCTCTGTATTTTTGGTTGTAGAATATCATAAGGTTCAGATTAAACTTTCCTTAATAAAGTATTTATATTATGGCTGCCACATCAGAAAAATCTACCAATATTAATCTCTAATAATGCCATCCATGCAGAAAATGAGGAGAAAAAGACAGTTACCTAGAAAAGAAAATACCTTTGTACTTTTCCTGCCTTTTACTATGAGCAGGAGTCAACTGTCAGGGAGCCACAAATTTCTATGCATTTGTTTGGTGACTCATTCATGAACTCTGTATCGTGTGTTAAGAGCTAGAGTAATATTCACGAAAAAGATAGAAATGCCCCTTGCTCTACTAGACTTCCAGAAGAATCGAATTAAGTTTTCAATTACAATGGAATCATTACTGTTATCTAAAAATTGGTGATTGCTTTGGGACCACAAAGAATGCACACATAATCCAAAAATGGTACGTCAGAAAGCCCTGTGTCAACAGATATTCTGGGATAGGACTCAAAGCATCTGTTAACTTTCTAGAAAAAAATGTAATCAATCTCTAATTAAAACTAACTTGTCCTTAACTTTTCAAGGTAATGGTTATATCTATTACCTTGATTATAGTAATGTTTTCTTGGGTTGATGGATACGTCAAACTTCATAAATTGTGTACATTAAATATGTGCCATTTTTCTGTATCAATTATACCTCAATAAAGCTCTTAAAAATTGGCATTTCCAAAAAAAAAAATTGGCATTTCCTTAAATTAAGAATACAGATATACAACATGGCAGTATTAACAGTGGTATATTAATATTATAACATATATATATATATATATATATATATATATATATTTGTGAAGAGACAGAGAGAGGGACAGATAGGGACAGACAGACAGGAAGGGAGAGAGATAAGAAGCACCAATTCTTCGTTGTGGCACCTTAGTTGTTCATGATTGCTTTCTCATATGTGCCTTGACCGGGGGGATACAGCAAAACGAGTGACCCCTTGCTCAAGCCAGCGACCTTGGGCTCAAGTTGGTGAGCCTTGCTCAAACCAGATGAGCCCGCACTCAAGCCAGTGACCTTGGGGTCTCGAACCTGGGTCCTCCGCATCCCAGTCCAACGCTCTATCCACTGAGCCACTGCCTGGTCAGGCAGCATATACTCTTTAATATGATGAATCTGTGGATGATTCACATGTACCATGAAATTTTATGCCAAATGTGCAGGACTACTTTTTAATAGAAGGAATTTATAATTTGTTGGATGTTGAAAGATATCTGTGACCTCTGAAAATGTTAGAGCTACTGGAACGTGAACTAAACTTTTGACATTTGGTCTCTCCATACTATTTAAACAATATTATACTTCTTATTTCTGCAGTCAAGGTTCAGCCCCGCCCCCCCATAGATTATCAAAAAGTCTCTTTTCCATCTCTCAAAATCAAATCTTCCTCATCCTTCAAATATTATAGGCAGAACACATATTTAGTCCTGAATTCAGAGGTTATAACTCAAAATTTTATATGTTTCGTCCCGGAAAGAAACAAATAAAACACCATTGCACAACATTTCTACTCATGTGGATTATCTCTAAGTTTTTTCAAAATTTTTATTGAACTTAGTGGGGTGACATTGGTTAATAAAATACTACAGGTTTCAGGTGCACAATTCTACAATACATCATCTGTATACAGCATTGTGTGTTCATCACTCCAAGTCAAGTCTCCTTCCATCACCATGTATCTCTTTACCTTCTTCCACTTCCCCCATCCCCTTTCCCCCCTGCAATCCTCACATCATTGTCTGTTTCTATAATTTTTTGTTTAATCCCCTTCACCTTTTCAACCAGCCCCCAACTCCCACCCCCCTCCGCCACAGCTGTCAGTCTGTTCTCTGCGTCTCTGAGTCTGTTTCTATTTTGTTTGTTAGTGTACAATTCAGAATGACACATTTGATGTTGAAGCAGCCTTTGATTTACTCCTAAACCCTGTTATTTTCCATCAGGATTCTACCCTCAATAGAACAATAGTTTCAAGTTCTTAATTTTTGATAAGATGAAAAAACATTTGCCAGTCAGCAGTATCTTGGCAAGTGCTTTTTTAAGTACCTAGGATGTACTCAAAACAAACATAATTACTTTAAAAATTTAATTTGTGGTTTTTATTTGTTCTACAGATGATAAGAATAGCACACATGACTGAATTTGTGAATATAAGAGCTTATATGCCAAGATGTATGGCTTAGAACTTAACTTATTTCCTATGTGTTCTGTCCAAGTAAAGCATAGTGAAAAAATATTTTTCCCTTTTTGTGGATAAATTGATAACATACTTCTTTCAGTGCTCCCCAAAATGACATCATATTGTTAGAAACTATATATATGTGTGCATATATATACATACACATACATTTATGTATTTATTATTGGCAAATTGTGTTTTGCTGACACATTTACGAGTATTAATGTACTTGTATAAATATTTATAAAATAGATAAAATATGAGTTTTTGCCTAGAAAAGGAAATTTCATGCATCTAAGACATTTCGACTTCAATAAAGAAAGAAAATTTAAATTATATTTTATGAGAAAGAATCATAGGGACATTATCCAAGATTATGCTTGTCTTATTTTTTGGCATATTACTTTGTGGTGGAACATAAATTAAGTGACTAACTGAATTTGTCAGAGTTAGGTGTCTTTGATATTCTGCTGGCAATAGCAATGATTTCAATATATGAGAAACATCACTGACATTGTCCTTGATTAGTTAATTTCCATAATTCAAATTATCCAAGGGCAATGGAGAATGCACATTATAAAAGCAATTATATACTATATCACTTATCTTCAATGAATGAGGCACACTCCATACATAGGTTCTGGAATAATAAACTCCCTGTCAGTTTTAAGGCATATACATTTAAAATTAACTTGAGGGGGGAAAAAGCACAAATTTTTAATGCCATATAATAATGTACAAAATAATACGAGCCTTTTCAAAGCATTTTAATAAACATAGTTTCAGCATTATTTTCAAGATTGTTATGTTCGCTTTGCTTTCCAAAGAGAAGGTAACTACTTAAAAGCCACATGATTCTGATGTACGATCCTTAACTGGGGATACTTTGTACAGTATGCAAGCCTCTGAACTGTTCAGTATCTGTTAGACCAGGGGTCCCCAAACTATGGCCTGCGGGCCGCATGCAGCCCCCTGAGGCCATTTATCCAGCCCCCGTCACACTTCCGGAAGGGGCACCTCTTTCATTGGTGGTCAGTGAGAGGAGCACATTGACCATCTCATTAGTCAAAAGCAGGCCCATAGTTCCCAATGAAATACTGGTCAGTTTGTTGATTTAAATTTACTTGTTCTTTATTTTAAATATTGTATTTGTTCCCGTTTTGTTTTGTTTTTTACTTTAAAATAAGATATGTGCAGTGTGCATAGGGATTTGTTCATAGTTTTTTTTATAGTCCGGCCCTCCAACAGTCTGAGGGACAGTGAACTGGCCCCTGTGTAAAAAGTTTGGGGACCCCTGTGTTAGACTGTTGGCCAATGTTATATACCTGGACTACTACTTTGTAATGAGATTCCAAATATTTAGGAAAGAAACAATGAACATGGCACTACAGTTATTTTTAATTTAGAAAATAATTTAGAATAATTCCCAGGCTCATAAACATAGTTTTTATACATACAGAGACACAGCCAAGCAATTCTCTTTTAAGAAACCAAGACTTGTGTTTCATTTTGATAAGAAATCATTAAAACAGATTTTAAGAGGAAATCTTTCCCAAATATCCTTGCATGTTTTAAATAAGATATAATACAAACTTGAAGAGGTGATGAAATATGTGAAGACTTATGTCCTTGCCTTACATTATTACCCCTTGAATTTTTTCTATCCTCGCTGCCAACTTTGGGATGATCTACTAGCTATATGTGGCTATTGAGAATTTGATGGTTAAATCAAATTGAGACATGTGCTGTAAGTGTAAAATACATACTAGATTTCAAAGACTTAGCATGAATAAATGAATGTAAAATATTTTATTAATATTTCATATAAATTTCATGTTGAAATATATTTTAGATATAATGGCTTAAATAAATAAAAGATGATTAAGTATACTTTTCCCTTTTTTTTAATGTGGCTACCAAAACATTTATTATTTCTTTATTTATTTATTTGTGTGTGCGTGCGTGTGTGTGTGTGTCAGAGACAGAGAGTCAGAGAGAGGGACAGATAGGGATAGACAGACAGGAAGGGAGAGAGATGAGAAACATCAATTCTTTGTTGCTGTTCCTTAGTTGTTCATTGATTGATTTCTCATATGTGCCTTGACTGGGAGCCACAGCAGACCAAGTGACCCCTTGCTCGAGCCAGCGATCTTGGGCTCAAGCTGGTGAGCCTCGCTCAAACCAGGTGAGCCCGCACTCAAGCTGGTACTTTGGTGTCTCAAATCTGGGTCCTCCACATCACAGTCAGACGCTCTATACACTGCGCCACCGCCTGGTCAGTCTGGCTACCAGAAAATTTAAAATCACATTTGTGGCTAGCATTTATTCCTATAACATATTTCTACTGAAAAGTGCTGTTCAAAATGGTCCTTCTGTTACCAGTGGAAATGGTGTTCTTTTATACAGTCACAGGGAAGGCATTCCACAGGACTTCTGTATGGGAGATTGTGGCTTGGTAAGGTTTAATGGAGTTGAAATGGAAAGCCACCCACAGGTTCTGAATGTCTCATCTCCACCTAGTCTTCATTAGGTCTAATATAAAAATCAGTGTCCAAATATTCTGTGCCATGCTTCAATCTGGATCAAAGCTTCATCTAGTCTAGGCTCTGCACTGCTGTAACCAGGCCCATACTCAGAGCCTGTAATTTGGATCCCATGTTACTGCCAGGCCCCAGGTAGTCACTAGAACCACATGGCTGCTTGGAGAGTACACAAACAGGACAAACGTGTGTTTCCAAGCAAGAGAAGAAAAAAAACCACCTTTTCCAGGATGGGTTATATTCTTTAAACTAACCAATTAACTTCTTAATCTCTTGTACGATTGCATTGGTTTCTCCCACTAACCAATCACATCCTTTTTCTAGGCTAGACTGACAGGTCTGTATGGCCACCGTCTTGGCTTTTACTCTACATGTGCCCAGCAGAGGAATGCTGATTTTATTCCCTCACCCTATAGTCTGGGAATGGACTGGTTACACACTGGGTAGATTGAAAAACTGGCCCCTCCTCCCTACATGGGGGACGGAGGAGTGTTAATCCCTTTAGCAGGGCACAGCTGTGATCTCCTGGGCTGTCTGTAAATGCTATAGCTTTCTAGTAAGTGGAATGCTGTAACTTCCTACTGAAGCAGGTTTCCCAGTTTTATTAAGTTTAATATTTGATTCCCTCTTCCCTAGTTTATTATGCTCATGTCTGATTCCCTCTGCTTCTTTTCCTTATTAATATTTAATTACCTATGCTAACACTTCTAAATTATTACAGATATTACAATATGTAACCAGGAGCTATTTACACTGTATGTTTACATAAGCCACTGCATAAAAGTCTCAGAGTTTTCTGATGTTACAGGAGAACTGTAATTACCTTCCATACTTGAGCATCAACTACCTGAATAATGGCTCTAATTTTCAGCATGGAGAATGTTAACAACCAAAACCATCATGTCATGGAACATAAGGAACAAAGACATAACTATCATATCATCATAGATCTCTTTATCTAAACACAACTCACTTCTCAAGCTCCAATTTTCCATTTCAATATTTTATCTATTCCACTTATCCATCCAACTATTTATCCACTTATTCAATCACTTATTTATTCTTTTCAGCAAAAAAATATACTCAACCTCTGCTAAACATAATGTAAGGTTATAGCAATACAATGTCTAAGACACTGTCCCTTCAATCAAAGAGCGCCTGACAGAGTGGCAGAAAACTTACATAAATGATTATAATAACATAAAAAATAATGATGAGAGATTCTTGGAAAATATGGAACATCTCCACTAGAAATCATCATCTGTGTGCACCTCCAATAAGACTGTCTCTGCTTATTAAAAATAAATTCATCATCTTTATCACAACTCATCAAGGATATAAATCCTCCTAATTATCTTATTTCTCCAGTCATACTGAAATTCAAAATCAATTTCCAATCCTTCCAACACATTCAACTCCATTCTTAATGTCCCTCATTCCTACCACCACTTTCTTCACTTGGTTTCCGGATCATCAGAACTTCTATCTTTCCTCTTACCTCACTGGCTAAAACTTCAAGTCTCCTTTCCTGATTTCACCTATTAACCTTATGTTCCTAGCATTAGAGTACTCTCAGTGTTCATTCTCAATCCTTCTCTCTTTTCTACATACACTCATTTTCTTGTTGTTCACCTCTAGTCTAATTGCTTTCAAATTCATTTATATGCCCTTGGATCCCAGATTCATATCTTCAGCCTGAACTTCTTTCCTGAGCTCCAATAACACATATACAAATGTCAATTTATTATCTCCACTTGGATATCTAAGAAATATCTCAAAACTTACATGTCCCTAACTGCAAAATTCTATATCTCACATACTTCCAACTTTTTTCATGTACAGATTTCTCCTTTGTGCATGTCAACTTTATCTTTTTACTTACTCAGGCCAATAATATTTGAGTCATTCTTGACTCCTCTGTTTCTCTTACAACTCTCACCCAACCAGTCAGAAAATTCTGTTGCCCTGTCTCCAAAATATATCTAGTACACACCATTTCTCACTATCCCCATTGATATTAGTTCATACCAAGCTACCATCATCTGTTGCCTGGATCGTTGATAGAGCTGCCTAATTATTCTCCCTGCTTCCACCCTTGCTTTCCTACAGTCTATTTTCCCCCAATTCCCTCAAATCCCCAGTTCAGGCCCTGGCCGGTTGGCTCAGTGGTAGAGCGTCGGCCTGGCTTGCGGAAGTCCCGGGTTTGATTCCCGGCCAGGGCACACAGGAGAGGCACCCATCTGCCTCTCCACCCCTCCCCCTCTCCTTCCTCTCTGTCTCTCTCTTCCCCTCCCACAGCCGAGGCTCCATTGGAGCAAAGATGGCCCGGGCGCTGGAGATGGCTCCTTGGCCTCTGCCCCAGGCGCTAGAGTGGCTCTGGTTGCAACAGAGCGACTCCCCGGAGGGGCAGAGCGTCGCCCCCTGGTGGGCGTGCCGGGTGGATCCCGGTCCGGCGCATTCGGGAGTCTGTCTGTCTCTCCCCGTTTCCAGCTTCAGAAAAATACAAAACAAAAAACAAAAAACCCAGTTCACACAGTGTTAAAGTCAAAGTCTTAATTATGACCAAAAAGGATCCTTCATGATCTGGATACCCTCTTTCCTGTTAATTCTCTGATTTTGTCTTCATTTTCTACCACTAGTTCACCCCACTTACTGTACTCTAGTCACACTTCCTTGTCATCATTAAACAGGCAAGGCACACTCAGAGAACTTCATGAAGTTCTGTGTTAAAATTATAAAACTTTTCTCTCTTCTGTTTCCCTCTTGGGAGGAAAAAATCTTAGGTCTTCAACTGGTATTTAAAGGTCTCAATTTCATCATTTTAGCTTCATCTCCTTAAGATCTTTACACTGATCTATCCATTGTCCCCAAAACACACCGTGGTCTTTCCAACTTCTGTTCTAATACTCATGCTAATCTCCCACTTATTTGAAATCCAGTAATTATTAATATTTGTATTTATTTTAAATTTTATTGCTTTTATTACTTATTGCTTGTCTTGATACTTGGATTACAAACTTCTAAAAGCAAGCATTTGAACCACTCTAAAATCCTTATGGTAATAGGCATTTTATAATTACTTACTAAAGAGGTTGATACCGTATTTGTCATTAATTTCACTCTTGACAATCCTTATCTTCAAAAATTAATTCTCTATATAATAGAAAATATGCAATAAAACATACTAAAATTTCTTCCTTTTATTTTTACCTCCTAACTTGGGAGTAATTAAGAAAGCTGAATCAGAAGAGTTTACATTCATTATTGCAAATAGAAGAATTTATACTAAAATTAAATAATAGAAACATTTAAGGCTTTTTGATGGCTTAAAAAATCACAATAATACTTAAAATTTTAAAGATGTTATGTATCGTTTACAGTCATGTTTTCGTCTAATCCTCATAACATATTCCTATTTTACCTATTTTGAAAATGATATTAAATAATGTGTGCAAGGCCTAAAAGTTAATAAGTGCTATAAGAGGGGAGTTAACCAGGGTTGCTTTATTCTCAAACACACAATTACAAACAAAAATATTTAGAATGAAGACTCATGAAAGTATAGAGCATGCAAATATGACTTTATATATATAGAAACTGAGACACAGGTTATATGCCTTGCTAAAGTCATACAGGTACTACATGAAAAACTAAGATGAGAATAGGAAGCTAGTGCATCCAAGCTTGGTATTTTTTATTGGAAGAGACCACTCTGAGTTAATGCTATAGGTAGCTTAAATAATATATTTGGATTTCCAAAATTCTTCATTGTTCAGAGTAAAAGCAACTCCCCAGATATAGGTAAACATATTCAAACAAGCTAAATTCTTTTTTAAATGGAGGAAAGCATTAAGGTGAGATAAATTTACAGTTGTGTTTCCTGTGTCTCTGAATAGGAACACTACTCATTGTCCTAGGGACAATACATTGCAGTTCTCTCACCAGGAAGAGTGTCCACATTTTTCTTTAGCTCAGATGTCTTCTTTTCCCCTAATCCCTATATTAGAAACTCATTTGGCATTTGTAGGTATTCATAAGGGAATTCTAGTTACTTCCTACACATACCTGTTCTGATATAGCCAAAAGCCATTTGGTGACATTATCAACTCATTAAAGTGAGAGATGTGACAGAAAGAGCACATGCCACATGGACTAAATATAAAAGTGTCAACCACTTAAATGGAAAAAAAAATCCATCTGGCTGATTTCTTTTTGAAAAATGAGTTGTGTGTTAAATCCCTTCTTTAATATATGACAGCCAATTAATCTCAAGATGGGTAGAGGCATACAGTATTCAATTTAATTAAAACCAATATTGATTGAGAGTCTCCTATATGCAACACATGTGTTAGAATCAATAAAGATTATATAGAAGACTAAAGATAGTCACTTCCTTTAAGGGTGTTGTCTTCTAACAAAGGAAAAGGAGTAAAGGGGAGACAGGTAAAATGCATGCCAAAGAAATTCAAGATAAAATAAATTACTTCTGTGCTACAGAATTAAAATCAATCATATTTAATTGAGAAGGAATCAAAAAAAGTTTCAAAAGGTCCTTTAGGTAAACCTTAAAGGAGTCGGTACAGCACGAGACTCTTAATCTCACGGTCATGTGTTCGAGCCCCACATTGGGCACCAGTTGTGGAAAAGTCCTGCTGGGGGTGAGGACGATGGAAACACAAAGACCCGACTCCGGGGACCAGGTTCAGTGACGCAGATTAACTTTATTCAGAAAGTAAGCTAGCTTATATACACAGGTTCAGTTTATAGGGTGTTACAGCGTGTCCCTCAAAGCCAATGGCTGAAAAGATCAGGGAGCTGCGTGGTTGACGCTAAGTCACTTCCTTAAAGCAGGCGAGCTCCCTTCCTGGGTGTGCCCAGGAGGCTTCTAGGAGCTGGAGTATTCTCACAGCATTGCATCAGCCACAGCTGCTAGGAATGCGCTCTGCACTCCACCCACAGAATAGACTTAAGACTTTTAGCATATTTTCTACTATGTGCCTAGAACATATTTTGTTTCACACATTGTGAAAACATAAATGTATTACATATAATGTAAAATGTTACAATTACAAAATGAAAACATGCAATAGAGAGGCAAAATTAATAGGAGTTGGAAATCAGGTATCAAAAGTAAGTTGAGGATTATTTCAAAGTTAAATAATCTTTCCACTGAATTAATAAAATGACATTAGATTAATATTCTTTTTACAAAATAAGGCAATTTAATATTACCTATTTCACTATTTTTGATGACATGCTTATGAAATAAAAACCATTACCTATTTTTTTAGTAAAGAACACTACAAATACACATACCCTACTTGGAATATATTTGCAAAATCCTGAAAGTGAATATTTAAGAAAGTTGATTTCCTCCAAAATATTTCAAACATTAAGATGTCAATTTGACCAATACTACAGCTCTTATCACATATCTTTATTTACAGCATATCTCTTCATTATCCGCACCAAAGAATTCTGAGAACTGAGATAGTGATTTCAAACCAGATCATACAGGCCCACCCGGATGAAAGATATACCACATAGCTCACTGGATATTTTTTTTTTTTTCTGAAGCTGGAAACGGGGAGAGACAGTCAGACAGACTCCTGCATGCGCCCGACCGGGATCCACCCGGCACACCCACCAGGGGCGACGCTCTGCCCACCAGGGGGCGATGCTCTGCCCCTCCAGGGCTTCGCTCTGCCGCAACCAGAGCCACTCTAGCGCCTGGGGCAGAGGCCAAGGAGCCATCCCCAGCGCCCGGGCCATCTTTGCTCCAATGGAGCCTTGGCTGCGGGAGGGGAAGAGAGAGACAGAGAGGAAGGAGGGGGTGGGGTGGAGAAGCAAATGGGCGCTTCTCCTATGTGCCCTGGCCGGGAATCGAACCCGGGTCCCCTGCACGCCAGGCCGACTCTCTACCGCTGAGCCAACCGGCCAGGGCTGGATATTTTTATAAATTGTCCGAACACAGCAAAAATACTTAATTAATGACTCCAGTAAATGAAATCTTCAAAAATAAATTAAACTAAGTCCTTTTCATAAATGTTTTGTCATGACATGTCACGAATGATTGTTCTTTTAAAGCAGATGATGCCTTTTCAGCAACAATTATTGAAGAGTAGAAGTCTATATTTAAACAAATTCTACCACCCACTATCATGTTTCATTTCACAATCTGTTATTAATTTTAAGATTCCTATCTTTTGTGAGTAGAGAACTTTCCTACTGTGTTTCAGAAGAATTCAAAGACACTGCTGCTAAATCAACCACATTTCAAATTTTCAAGCATTAAGCTATCCCTTCAAAGCAGAAACAGAAATTTCCCATAATTCCTGGCCATTTAAGAGAGATTCCATGGGAGGAGAAGCACCAAAATTAAGATAAGTTACTCAATGGACCATAAAATATATTATACAAATTTACCTTAGGTACCATATATAGTTAGTATAAGAGCTTTCAACAATTGATTAAATTACTTAAACAATTTCCTTAAGTTTTTTGAGGAAAAAATACATTTTATTAATGTTTTGAGGTTGTTTTATTCCATTAAAGTGAGAATTAAATTTATATTGGTTATAATTATTTTATACTTAGAATAACCTTAAGGAAAGGTGGGCTTCTATGTTCCTATAATCTATCATCAGGATTCCAGTTAGCACTGTTTGGCTATTCATACAATAATCCTAATTTACTGCCTGTTATTCAGAATACAGTTAATTCCATAATAACTATACTTAAAAAGGAGGGTTACTTTGACCTAATATCATCATTTCTAAGCCACTAACCACAGATTTGTTCTCCTTGGGAAAATGCAAATGAACACTCTTAGTGTCATGTTAAACTGGAGAAAATCAGAGTCCAAGTATTTTTAATTTTGAAAGAGAGAAGCCTAATTAAATAATTTGTCTGTCTTAACATACTAAAATTGCTTCCAGTAAATATAAAGTGATATTTAGGATGCACTTAGAAAAGTAATCCCTCTTTTAATATTATTAAAGTGACGTTAGACTCCAGTAGAGAGATAGATGATATATCCCAATAAACTTGACATTGTAACAGAATTGCTGGACTGAAATGGAGGTTATATACTATATTCCCCTAATATTGCTCCTGATTTTGTGACTACATGACATCAAAAGTGATCACTTTAGAAATAAGATTTAACACAATATGAAACTATTAGATTCTTTGATAAGAGTTTTTCATAAATAAAACAGTGATCTCACGTAGTGGCACAACTCAATATAGACCATTACTATTTTTTTTGGTAAGATATGAGTAAATAGTATTAAAAATAGAAATCTATGAAAGCTTCCCTGCCCAGTAAAATCAGCCAGCAACTATAAGTGACTATTGAGGACTTGAAATGTGGCCAGATGAATCCGAATATACTATAAGTGTAGAATACATGCTAGATTTCTAAAAGCATTAAAACTGTAAAATAGATCTATTTTATACCAAATGTATGCTGAAATGATAATACTTTAGATTAGTAAGATAAATAAAATATGTCATTAGAAATAACATCACTTGTTTGGTTTTTTATGGGAGTACTAGAAAATTTTAAATTCTCTCTCTAGCTCTTATTTGTGACTCACATTTTATTTCTGTTGGACAGTGCTGCTACACAGCAGGATTTCTTAACCTGTGCTAAAACAACACTATTGACATTTTGATCTGGATAATTTTTGTTGTGGGAGGTAGTCCTGTGTGTTGTGGAATGTTTGAAAGTATTCCTGGCCTCGACTTGCTAGATGCCAGGAGCACTGTCCCCCAAGTTGCAACTACCAAAATATCTTCAGACATTGTCAAATACCCTCTGGAGGAAAAATGTTCCCATTTGAGAACCACTGGTGTACAGCATGCAAATATACCACTACACCAAGATGAATGTACAATACTAAATTTGAGAAAGAAAAAACACAGATACCTGAAATTCAAAGACATTTCATTTGCTGCTGATTTGATGTGATTAGCAAGAGAATTTTCAAAATGTTTTTTTTCTTTTTTTTCTTATTAAGTGAAAGGCAGGGGGGCAGAGAGAGAGGCTCTCTCCCACATGTACCCTGACTGGATCCACCTGGCAAGCTCCTTACAGGGTGATGCTCTGCCTATCTGGGGCCGCTGCTCTGTTGCTTGGCAACCAAGCTATTTCAGCATCTGAGGCGAGGCCATGGAGCCATCCTCAGCACCAAGTACCAACTTGATTATACCATTTGAGCCATAGCTATGGAAGAGGGAGAGGGAGAGAGAGAGAATGAGAGAGAGAACGGGGAGTCAGAGGGGTGGAGAAGCAGATAATTTCTTCTCCTGTGCGCCCTGACCAGTAATCGAAGCCAGGACTTCCATACACCGAGCAGTCGCTCTACCACTGAGAAAACCAGCCAGGGCTCAAAATACTGTTTTCACTGGAAACACAATGCCATTGTATTACTTTGGGAGAGTAAATTATATATAGAAATATAACTGAAAATGTGTTAAGAAAACTGTAGATTCAAACATATATGTGCTTAATTTTAAATATTGTCCACAAAAAATGAAATTAAAATTTCAACATGTAATATGTTTTTATAAAGATCTTTTCAAACCACAGTATCATTTTTCATAATGACAAATATATGCTATAAATGACAACATCAGTTTTATAAAGCAATAGCTTTTAAGTTTTACCAATATAAAATGAAAGCTTTTATTTAATTTTAGAGTGTTTTACCAGGTAAGGAGAATAATGAAACTGTACATTTTTAATAAAGCTCAAACTACTCGATTTACTAATCATCAATGTAACATCAAAAGCAGCACAAATTCCTAAACATATGACAGATACCTGTTCCATTATTAAATCTCTCAAGTCAATAGTCTGTCATAATTTTTATCACAGTTTTATATATGTTTTTTCAGATAGTTACTATTTCTTTATTGTGTGGTACCACACGAATCAATGAGCAACTGAATTAGAGCTTTATATAATATTAATGACTGTGTTAATAATCAATGTTGTTTTCAACTGTGAAAAAAGCAACAGGAGATTTCATGCCTCATTCGTGTTTCATTTGAAGCAAAGGCCATAGCCCATCTTTTTAGCAGGAGAAAAAAATAAATTTGCATAATGAAATATAACCATTTTACATATTCCTCATTTTTATTTTAAGTTAACGAAATGTACATTTGAATTTACAGTAACTGTTCCCAAGGCACAATAAGTTAATAATGTCAATATTTTTGCTAAGGCTTCACTGGAAAAAATTGGGGAAGAGAAGGAAAGAACTGTTCAAATAAAATGGAATAGGTAAGAACACAACTAAGCCTTTTTCTCAGTGAGCGTAAATAGCATGATTTTCACTGGGACAACAAAGGATAGAGTAGGATAATTAACATTAACATTCTTATTCTCAAATACATCCCCTTTGAGGACTTTACAAACCTATTATATCTCTTTTTTCTACCATTATTGTCTTCTATATCCCAAGAACTATGACTAGCATGTGGTCCGCAGAACTGACCAATCTGCTACATTGGGTAAGCTGCAGGGTAATGCTGAACTTCATAACTCAAGGCTGTAATGAGTATGTGCAAATAAATCAATAAACTATTTCTCTTGTTAAAACTACTACCTTCCATTTCATAAAACATCCATTTCCCATAAATATCATCCAACTTGAAATAAATATTTAACCATTGGGGAGTGAGATTATTTCATTAGTATAGACAGTCAAATCACTATAAATAAAAAGCAGACAAAGAAAAGTATAGCTAACTGGTTGTTTTCTCCCTGATTCCATGCTTTCTGCTATCATGCAGGATAATTTATCTCATCTGTTCATTCATTGTCCAATGAGACACTTCCAAGGGCACATAGCTTTCTACTTTGGTGAACACGTATTATATATGCTGATGGGATATTTTGCACTCATACGTCAACAATTTTGAGAACTGTAATAATTCTGCCAGTGCTTTCGCTGCCAAAATAATCTCATTTAGAAGAACATCTTTCTTAAGAAACTACATAAATAACAGACCGAAGATAATATGGCATGCAGGAAGGCAAATATACGAAGTCCCAGGATAGACAGTAGTCATTTAAAGCCACTGGTTAGAAATTTCCAAAGCAGTGAGCAACTTCTCATGGGCAGGGTTTCTTTTCTCATCTGTTCTTTGATTCTTCACACTCCATTATTCCTCCTCCCCCTTCCCTTCTTCTCCTCCTCCTCGTCCTCCTTCTTCTCTCTGCCTTTCTCCAAACTCTCTGTCTACAAGAAAATAAAATCAGTATAATGAGTTGCTGAGCATAACTGGACCTAGGCAGACTGTAAAGCAGCTGAAGACTGTATGTCCTTTGTACTGACATCTTCAGGTTTACTGTGCTATATGTCCATCGTAGTAACCATTATCTCCTTGATACTCACTGTACCCCAGACTTTATCCTGCATATTACTCGTTCTTGGTGAAACTACTGCTACAGCACCTGCCAGTTGCTCAGGACTTCTCTCATTTCTGGTATTAACTCACATAAAGATATTATGCAGTCATCCTACCAGTGACACATTCACTTTTAGATGATCTATTCAAGTTAATACATCAAATGAATAAATATCTAAAGCTAGACCGAAACTAGCAATGATGCAGATTGGGACAGAAAAGTTGTGCCAAATTTCTCATTAAGTTCTTTAATATGAACACTCTACACGATGCAAGAAAGTTATCTACTTAGAACTTGATCCCTTACAGTAAAGTAGCTAGTGGAGAGAAAATTCATGTGAGATCATTCTTGTTTATTAACATAAAACATCATCAAGGAGGCAAGAACATTCATGCAAAGGTGTGTTGACCTGAACAGAGACGCAGAGAAGTGGTATATAAAGACATTTTTTTTTCAGAAGGGACAGGGAAAGCTCAACTCTGAAACTGAATTTCCAGGTAAATTATTTGGGGTATATCTGTGAGATGTAAACTCTACTTTTAAAATACATAAAAGCTGAATGGAATGGTTTATGATCTCTATGCTCCTCACAGGGGATAGATATGTGCTAACACAAAGGTTTAGGGAAAAAACAAACAAAGAAAAATCCCAGTAAACACAACCTTTTAGAAAACTGGCTTCTTACTTAATTTGTTTATCTGTATGCAAAGATCTTAACAGACTTTTTTCAACTGGATAATACTCTAGATCAGGGGTCCCCAAATTATGGGCCCACGGGCCGCATGCGGCCCCCTGAGGCCATTTATCCGCCCCCGCCGCACTTCCGGAAGGGGCACCTCTTTCATTGGTGGTCAGTGAGAGGAGCATAGTTCCCATTGAAATACTGGTCAGTTTGTTGATTTAAATTTACTTGTTCTTTATTTTAAATATTGTATTTGTTCCCGTTTTTTTTTTGTTTTTTTTTTGTTTGTTTGTTTTTTTGTTTTTTTTTTTTTTACTTTAAAATAAGATATGTGCAGTGTGCATAGGGATTTGTTCATAGTTGTTTTTTTTTTATAGTCCGGCCCTCCAATGTCTGAGGGACAGTGAACTGACCCCCTGTGTAAAAAGTTTGGGGACCCCTGTTCTAGATCCTGGTGTCTGAGGAAATATTCAAACAATGTACCACTGAAGATAAAATGTATTTTAAAACTGAAAAAAGAAGCCCCAAATAACTGATAAGGAATGGCTGAATCTACAGTACACTCTAGAATGAGTGAGAACTGTGTGTCACCGACCAAATAGTTTTATACACACACATACAGCACAGATATTCAGGATAAAATATCTGGGAAATATTTAAATGTATGTGAAATTATTTCTCCACAAAAAGAAACATGTGCAGTTAATCATTAAATATTATATTAATTACAAGTCTTTTCATAAACTTAAATAGTGTATATAAATTCCAGGAGGCTATATATCAGAAAACTTCTTCTGTCAAGGACCAGAGAATAAATATTTTAGAATTTATAGGAAATATTGTTTCTGTTATATCTGGTCAACTCTGCCATTACACTGTGAAACCTGTCATAGATAATACCAACATAAATAGGTGTGGCTGTGTTCTGATAAAATTTCATTAACAAAAATAGGTGGTGGGTTGGAACTGACCCAAAGATCACAGTTTGCTCATATGTGCCTTAGATTATATCTTCACATAAAATTATTGTTATTGAGTACAGATTTATTTTCTTCAGAACTATGGTTCCAGCAGTCAGGAGGAGTGCTAGAGCAGCATACTTTTTTTGTGTGTGTGGCAGAGAGAGAGAGAGAGGGACACATAGGGAGAGATAGACAGGAAGGGAGAGAGATGAGAAGCGTCAATTCTTCATTGCGGCTCCTTAGTTGTTCATTGATTGCTTTCTCATATGTGCCTTGACCATGGGCCTTCAGCAGACCGAGTGACCCCTCGCTTAAGCCAGAGACCTTGGGTCCAAGGTGGTGAGCTTTGCTCCAAACAGATGAGCCTGCGTTCAAGCTGGCAACCTTGGGGTCTTGAACCTGGGTCCTCCGCATCCCAGTCTGATGCTCTATCCACTGCGCCACCGCTTGGTCAGGCTAGAACAGCATTCTTATTTTCCCTCCCAAACCAGTTTCAATAAAGACTTGAGAAATTTTCTCCCCTAATAATCAACAGAAATTATTCTTTTTGTTATTTTCCTTTTTTTTCCTTTTAGTCTCTCTTGCAACTTGGCATTGAAAAAACCACTATCTGTTATCATAATCTTTCTAGTAGGTTTAGAGAATTTTCATTCTCTACAGTTATTCAAAATGTGAACAATTAAGGTGGTTTTTGGGTTTTTTTTGTTGTTTTTTTTTTTGTATTTTTCTGAGGTTGGAAACAGGAAGGCAGTCAGACAGACTCCCACATGTGCCCGACCGGGATCCACCTGGCACGCCCACCAGGGGGCAATGCTCTGCCCATCTGGGGCGTCACTCTGTTGCAACCAGAGCCATTCTAGTGCCAGAGGCAGAGGCCACAGAGCCATCCTCAGCACCCGGGCCAACTTTGCTCCAATGGAGCCTTGGCTGCGGGAGGGGAAGAGGGAGACAGAGGAAGGAGAGGGGGAGGGGTGGGGAAGCAGATGGGCGCTTCTCCTGTGTGCCCTGGCTGGGAATCAAACCCGAGACTCCTGCATGCCAGGCCAATGCTCTACCACTGAGCCAACCAGCCAGGGCCAAGGTGGTTCTTAAGAGCTATTGTATACCTTTATACAAACGCTTGAATGGTCCAACAGGGTTATGTGAATGAGTGTCTGGTTACCCAGGACAACTTACTTTCTGTGTTAAAGACTCTTCTGCTTGCTGTGAGTATTCATAGGAGTGAGGTGCTAATTATAGTGCATTGATGAAGCAGGTAAGTTACAATAAGAAACAAAGGTCTCAAGCTCTACCCCTCCCCTTTTCTCTCTTGGCTGGAATACTACAAATGTGCTCACCACCTCTTCCCCTGCTTCCCCCTCCCAGTTTCCTGTAGTTAAGGCAAACAAAAACTTGTCTCATCCACAGTTGGCAGCCATATTGACCTAAAAGTGACCAACAGGGATATCATGATATCATTATAATAAATTTGCATTGCAGTTTTGGAACCATTTCCCCCCCTGAGTGGCAATGACACTTTTGGAAGAACCAAAACAGAAATCGTGTCTGGAGAGAAAGGAGAAGGATGAGCTACATTAGCAGTCACCCCACCAGGGTCAGAATCCGATGACCACCCTATCACCCTCTTGCCCACATTTAACAAGAACCTTCTAACTAGACCCCACAGAGGTGTTTGTTCTCTGAGTTCATCTGCTCCCACTCCTTTCTTTCTGTTCTTTTTTTTTTTAATAGAGAGAGAGGGACAGATAGGGACAGACAGACAGGAAAGGAGAGAGATGAGAAGCATCAAGTCTTCATTGGGGTTTCTTAGTTGTTCATTGATTGCTTTCTCATATTACCTTGACCGGGGGGCTACAGCAGACTGAGTGACCCCTTGCTCAAGCCAGTGACCTTGGGCTCAGCCAGCGACCTTGGACTTCAAGCCAGCAACCTTTGGGCACAAGCCAGCAACCATAGGGTCATGTCTATAATCCCACGCTCAAGCCAGCGACCCCGAGTTCAAGCTGGTGAGCCTGTGTTCAAGCCACATGAGCCCATGCACAAAGCCAGTGACCTCAGGGTTTCAAACCTAGGTCCTCCCGGTCCCAACCAGATGCTCTATCCACTGCACCACCACCTGGTCAGGCTATTCTCACTTCTAGAAGTCCATACTTTCACTCCAATAAATCTACTGTGTTTTGCTCAATATTTACACCTGAATCATTGAATTCTTTCTGGTGTGATGACCCTTGTCCTCTCTAGGAGTCCCCCTAGCCCAGCATCATTTCCATCCTACCTTTAGAATATAGGAACGCTCCCTTAGTGCAGAAGTTATTGGTTCTACGTTTCTTGCATCTTGCCGATTAGTTAAATTGAATAATGCTAGTGTTATTGAATATCCCCTTATGTCTGTCCTACAACTGCACTACAATAGTGTTGTTCACTTCTACATCTTTGAGTCAGGTAACCGCTTTAACATTTTCTTCTCCAATACATACCATTAACACAATCTTATTGCACAATATATTTGTACTCAATATTTGACTGATTTACGCATGCATATCACTAATTGGATCATTTATGAAGACTGGCTAATTTCTGTCACAGAACATTCCCCCAGTTACCAAATGAGACCCCACAGGAGCAGCACACACTGAAGCACTTAGGACATCTTATCAATCTCTTCACTTCAAACAGAAGTTAAGAATTTCACAGCCAGAGTCTAATCAAGTGTAATCTGGCTAAACCTCTCATAAAATATCCTTGTGAAAATAATGCTTATTTAATCTTCATCTCAGAATTTTAAAATTTCTAATAGTTGCAGAGTTTAGTAATGAATGTACTATACTAGCACTTAAGAATATATACAAATTAAAAAAATAAATAAAAGAATATAGTGTGTATTGTGATGCACAGTGAGAAATATATCACTAAAAGTATACAACCAGTTTATTCTAAGGAACTGCAACATCACTTAAAGTTCTGGAAAAACCATAAAGTGTCTACTGGGTCACTGGTCAAATCTCCAGGAAAGGAACCGAACAGCATATGCAGCAATGTGGAATGCACAGTCCTTACTGGTTCTTAGTTTGAGAAGCCACGCTGATATTTGGATATAGCTCATTCTAGTACTAATCATCCAATCCTTTAGGTAGAGCATACATACATTCTGGCTTTACTGAACAGTTAGTTGATATATATCATGCTAATTAGTTATTACAACTATGACCTTAGAAACTTCATGTTTCCAAACTTTGCATAGAACTCTGATACCACCTAATGTTATGCTGTACATAACAGACCCTTTTTCAGTAACAATTACATCAACCAAACTCAGATAAACATCATCTTACCTTCAGAGTTGGATGGTATCATGAGTTTATCCTGAGGATTGTTGCATTAAGGATTATAGGTTTCTACTCATCAACTAGTTTGCTGCAACTCAAATTCAGGACCTAAAATGGTCACTAAAATTGCTCAAGCCATACTTCACTGTAATTTTGTAGAGGAAATTTTGTGTTTTCAGAGTATTTGCAAATTAGAAAGCAACAACAACAATATTTGTGACAAGTAAATTTTTTTAAATAAAAAGCTTTGAAAGAATAAAAAATAGTATTATAGCTTCTTAATTAAGAAGCCTCAAACACAGGAGATAGTATCTAAGCATTGCAGGCAACATTAAACTCAGCCAACACATTCTTTGTCCCTGTGTTATATGAACTATCCTCAATTCTCATTCAAGTTTCCAATGTGTCATTTTCTGGCTGTTTATCTCAAAGCAAATAAATATACAGGATTGGAATGTGTACCATTAGTAATTAGCGCAAAAATCTGAACAGCAAGTTCTAATTATATCAGGGCTGTTAACTAGTTGATTATATATATATATATATATATATATATATATATATATATATATCACCAAATTCAAACTCCCTCTTCTATTTTATTATGATAATTGCAAATCACTAAATAAGACCAGATTAAGATCTATATTACAACTACTCTAGGAAGATGCATGTCCCTTTTGCCCTGTGTTTGTAAAATAACCATATAGTCTAATGGTTTTCAACCTTTTTACACTTGGGGACCAATGAAAAAATAAAAGAATTCAGGGACCACTAAGGCAGAAGTCACCCTGAGCATAAGTGATCAACTAAGATCATTGGATCTATAATATTTATAGAACATGAGGATGGTGAACTCTTTGTAGACTGTCATGAAATTTCTGGTGGACTGGTCAGCAGACTGGCAGTTGAAAAACACTAATGTGGCCCTGGCTGGTTGGCTCAGTGGTAGAGCATCGGCCTGGCGTGCAGGAGTCCTGGGTTCGATTCCCGGCCAGGGCACACAGGAGAAGTGCCCATCTGCTTCTCCACCCCTCCCCCTCTCCTTCCTCTCAGTCTCTCTCTTCCCCTCCCGCAGCCAAGGCTCCATTGGAGCAAAGTTTACCCGGGCACTGGGGAAGGCTCTGTGGCCTCTGCCTCAGGCGCTAGAATGGCTCTGATTGCGGCAGAGCAACGCCCCAAGATGGGCAGAGCATTGCCCCCTGGTCGGCATGCCGGGTGGATCCCGGTGGGGCGCATGCGGGAGTCTGTTTGACTGCCTCCCCGTTTCCAACTTCAGAAAAATACAAAGAAATATATATATAAAAAAAAGAAAAACACTAATGTAATCTGTTTGTTGTACAAGTAGTATCACTTAAGGCACTAATATAAACCAAAAATATATACTATAAAATATATATTATAAAAATAGATAATATAGAAATTATATAATATAAAATATAATAATATAAATGTACTGCATTCTTCTCACTGTCCCTTTAGACCAGCTCTATAGAACTAAGTTTTCCCTGCCTAGAATGAAATTTCAGGCATAGTGCATAAACTTTATGATTGCTGTTAGAAAATAAAAAGATAGCAAGTCTCACTTTTGCAAATTAAAATATCCAGTTTTTTGGTAATTATCAAACTGCCACAGTCTTGCCTTGGCTAGTGGTTCAGGAGATAGAGCGTCGTCCCATCATATGGATGTCCTGGGTCCAATTCCCAGTCAGAGTACACAAGAGAAGCACCCATCTGCTTCTCTCTCCCATCCTTCTCCCTTTTCTCTCTCTCTTCCCCTCCTGAAGCCAGTGGTTCAATTGGTTCAAGTGTGACCCCAGGTGCTGAGGATAGCTTTGTGGGAGTGGGACAGCCTTAGGCACTTAAAATAGCTCAGTACTCAAGCATCAGCTGAAGAAGGGGTTGCCGGGTAGATCTTAGTCACAGCACATGCAGGAGTCTGCCGCACTGTCTTCCCTCCTCTTACTTTTAAAATAATGCCACACACTTATTCAGTTAAAAGCTGGTTCTCTTACCTAGTCCAATCCTGTGTCTGTTGAGGTATAATCTGGTTCTTTGTGTTTGTCTTCTTTATCCCAACTTCTATTTCTCTTCCTTTTTCTTTTACCCAAATGGGCAGCCTACAGGATCAAAAACAAATTACTTGAATGGCTGAAGCATTTTCTTGTTGATTCCCTGTGATTAAGGCAGAATTTTAATGCCAATTATTTCATAGAATGGTTCTTTTGTGTTTGTGAGAATTATTGAGAAATACTCCAACTGGAGGCAACCAAGTTAACTGCTCTTGACTTTGAAAATTTCTCAATGGTTGCTCACCCAGGCAAGCTTCCTCACACAAAGTCTACACTTACTACATTTTAAGCTGCTTCTTAAATTTTTATTATTTTTTCTTTCTATTTTTTATTTTTTTATTATTTTTTATTTTTTACAGAGACAGAGAGAGAGTCAGAGAGAGGGATAGACAGGAACAAACAGGAATGGAGAGAGATGAGAAGCATCAATCATTAGTTTTTGTTGCGGCACCTTAGTTGTTCATTGATTGCTTTCTCATATGTGCCTTGACCGTGGGCCTTCAGCAGACAGAGTAACCCCCTGCTCAAGCCAGTGACCTTGGGTCCAATCTGGTGAGCTTTGCTCAAACCAGATGAGCCCACGCTCAAACTGGCGACCTTGGGGTCTCAAACCTGGGTCCTCCGTATCCCAGTCCAACCCTCCATCCACTGCGCCACCGCCTGATCAGAGTCTTTCTATTTTTGATGGGTGAGAAGTTTGACTTCTGTGGCCTCCGTATTCGGTAGATTTTTTTTTTCCAGATGTAAGTCTGCCACTTGTCCCTCTGTAACCCAAATTCTAGGAGGCATACTTTTAATTTTCCAAATGGTGCAGTTAGCACTGGGCCACATTTACCTCAAGTTTTTTTTTCTTGTTTTCAAATAAATAAATGATTTTAGACAATTTATTGAAAACAGTTCTAAAGTTTCTCCCTGTAAGTACACAGCATCCAAAAGTGGCGTTTATTTTACATAATATATTACAAATGTTTTGTTACAATATAATTGATATCTTTCTGTAATTTTACCTCTTTTCTCTTTTTAAATTTTTTATTTATTTTAGTGAGGGGAGAGAGAGAGAGAGAAGTAGGGGAGAAGCAGGAAGCATCAACTCCCATATGTGCCTTGACCAGGCAAGCCCAGGGTTTCGAACCGGTGACCTCAGCATTCTAGGTCAATGCTTTATCCACTGTGTCACCACAGGTCAGCCTATTTTCTTTCTCTTAATGTTATGTTTTAAGATATTAGTGTTAATAGCACATTTACTATTCAGGGTTTATATAACATTACATTGCTGGCTCATAAAATATGAATATTCTTTCATTTTAATCGCTAGCTAATACCACATTGAAAAATATAATTTATTGATCTATTTTTCTATGTATAGGTCATATATTTTTATAATCATTCATAATTATCAGAAATGTTGTATTAAGTGATCATGCAAATATCTCCCCAGCTATGTTTCCTAATTTTTCTTTTTTTGTATTTTTCTGAAGCTGGAAATGGGGAGAGACAGTCAGACTCCCGCATGCGCCCGACCGGGATCCACCCAGCACGCCCACCAGGGGCGAGGCTCTTCCCACCAGGGGGCGATGCTCTGCCCCTCCGGGGCGTCGCTCTGCCGCGACCAGAGCCACTCTAGCACCTGGGTCAGAGGCCAAGGAGCCATCCCCAGCGCCCGGGCCATCTTTGCTCCAATGGAGCCTTGGCTGCGGGAGGGGAAGAGAGAGACAGAGAGGAAGGAGGGGAGGTGGAGAAGCAAATGGGCACTTCTCCTGTGTGCCCTGGCCAGGAATCGAACCCGGGTCCCCCGCATGCCAGGCCGACGCTCTACCGCTGAGCCAACCGGCCAGGGCCAGTTTCCTAATTTTTCTAAAGTATATTCCTATAAAATGAAGATTTAATCTTAAGGTATGAAATCTTTACCTATTGTAAAGTTTGTCAAATTTTTCTTTTAAGTGACTACCATTTTACCTTACCATGCCAGCATATGAGGGTTTTTGTTTTCCCAGTTTCTTATGAAAACTTATCTAACAGACTGTTGAAAAATTTGGCAATCTGATTAATGTATTATTATATTATTTTGCCACTCCTAATTCATTAAGAGTTTTTATGTATGTTTAAAAATGTTTTTTTTGTATCCTGCGACCTTACTGTATTGGTTTATTGTTTCTAATAATCTTTTTGTGGAGTCCTTCGGGTTTTCGATGTATAGGATCATATCATCAGCAAAAAGTGATACCTTTACTTCTTCTTTTCCAATATGGATGCCTTTTATTTCTTTGTCTTGTCTGATTGCTCTGGCCAGAACTTCTAGCACCACGTTAAATAAGAGTGGAGAGAGTGGACAACCCTGTCTTGTTCCTGATTTAAGGTAGAAAGTCCTCAGTTTTTTGCCGTTTAAAATGATGTTGGCTGATGGTTTATCATATATGGCCTTTATCATGTTGAGATATTTTCCTTCTATACCCATTTTGCCGAGAGTCTTAAACATAAAATTGTGTTGTATTTTATCAAAAGCCTTTTCTGCATCTATTGATAAGATCATGTGGTTTTTGTTCTTTGTTTTGTTGATATGGTGTATTACGTTAACCGTTTTGCGTATGTTGAACCATCCTTGAGATTCTGGGATGAATCCCACTTGATCATGATGTATTATTTTTTTAATATGTTGTTGTATTCGGTTTCAAAACCTCAGAAACATTGATACGTGAAGACACATGTAGCCCCATGTTCATTGCAGCACTGTTCACAGTGGCCAAGACATGGAAACAACCAAAAAGCCCTTCAATAGAAGACTGGATAAAGAAGATGTGGCACATATACACTATGGAATACTACTCAGCCATAAGAAACGATGACATCAGATCATTTACAGCAAAATGGTGGGATCTTGATAACATTATAAGGAGTGAAATAAGTAAATCAGAAAAAAACAAGAACTACATGATTCCATACATTGGTGGAACATAAAAATGAGACTAAGAGACATGGACAAGAGTGTGGTGGTTACCAGGGGTGGGGGGAGGGGGGACAGGGGGAGGGTTGGGGGGAGGGGGAGGGGCACAGAGAACTAGATGGAGGGTGGCGAAGGACAATCTGACTTTGGGCGAGGGGTATGCAACATAGTTTAATGACAAGATAACCTGGACATGTTTTCTTTGAATATATGTACCCTGATTTATTAATGTCATCCCATTACCATTAATAAAAATTTATTTAAAAAAAAAATGTTTTAGAGGGTTTTTTTAATCAAGTTATTTGACTTTATCTTTCTGGTTTACAAGTGCCTTTTGAATATCATCCTTTGTCACTTTTATATGTTGCAAGAAATAGCTCCTGTTATTAGGTTTCTGAGCTGAGAAAGGTTAATTCCCACAGGTCTAGAAAGGGTCTGAATTGTTTTATGAAAACAAGGAAAGTACTTTCACAGCACTGAGCCTGGCCAGGCATCGACTATACTGACTACTGTCGTTGCTTTATAACTGTAGGTCTGAAGAGTTTGGGGTGATATACCAGTAAGTCAGCATCATGTACTAATGAGTGAGATTGGTGATTTGCACCTGGTCTCAATGAGGACAACTGGGATAGGTTATGGAAGGGAGATGCCTACCTGACCATCAGGGTACAAGAAATCCTGGCTGAGATTCCATTTTAAGTTCTCCAGTTTTGTAGTTTTATGTGCACATGGGGTAGTTTCTGTAATTATAGAAAAGTGTGTTCCTGGTCTGAGAAAAAGGTATGGATGTCCCAGGTTCGATCCCTAGTCAGGTCCCACACATGAGTAATGACCATCTGCTTCTCTCTGTCTCTTGCTTCCCCTTCCCATCCTGCAGCCAGTGGGTAGACTGGTTTGAGTGTTGGCTCCAGGCGTTAAGGATATCTGAATCGATTTGAACATTGGCTCCAGACAGGGTTTGCTGGGTGGATCCTGGTCAGGGCACATGTGGGAGTCTGTCTCTCTATCCCTTCTCTTTTCACTTAAAAAATAAATTAATTAAAAAGGGTAATTTAAAAAAAGAAGGTGTGTCCTGGTGTGGCCTCTGCAAAGGGAGAACATTAGAAGCTTAATGTTGGTTTCTCCAGAGCCCTGCTGTGTGGGAGCCTTTGGCTGTGATCCATATCCTGACTTTCCTGCCTTTGACTGATTGTAGCCTTTTCATGCACTCAACTATAGATTTCTAAGCCTTGCTATTCATTGTTGGTCCTATTAGTTTTCTCTAGTATTTGAATCCCATCTAATGCCTAACGCTTTATGTCTAATGTCTAATTCTCTTAATATCTAATGTTTGTCATGCATGCAATTTATAGTTGAATCATTCAATCTCTTAGTTGGAAAAAATACAGCAAAAGTTATAATTGAAAATATTGTATTACAGGCTACCTGGACTTTGTTATGGGGGCTAAAAAATATTAATACCTTTTCTCCCATTTTTAAATGCTTCTTCTGACTGGGCTAATCATCAAATTAACAAGGACAGAGTAATAGAAAATACTCAAAGTTTAATACATGTGCATAGGGCCTGACCAGGCAGTGGCGCAGTGGACAGAGCATTTGCCTGAGATGCAGAGGACTCATGTTTGAGGTCCCAAAGTCACCAGCTTGAGCACAGGCTTATTGGGCTTGAATGTGGGGTTGTTGGCTTGAGCATGGGATCATAGACATGAATGACCCCATGGTCATTTGCTTGAAGCCCAAGGTTGCTAGCTTGAGCCCAAGGTCATTGGCTTAAGCAAGGGGTCACTGGCTCTGCTGTAGCCCCCCAGGTAAGGCACAAATGAGAAAGCAATCAGAGAACAACTAAGGACCTGCAATGAAGAATTGATGCTTCTCATCTCTTTCCATTCCTGTCTTTCTATCACTATCTCTCCCTCTCTCTTTCTCTCTGTCTATTGCAAAAAAAAAATACATGTGCATGAGGAAAACACATAAAGCATGACAATTCTGAAGACAGTGAGGCAGCACTGGGTATATAAGACCTGATCGGAAAAAGAGGAAAAGAGTTTAGAGGAACAGGGTCTTCGATTTCAGAAGTGAGAATGGTCAATTTTCAGGTAGTTAAGAAAAGCAGAAAATACATGGCAGGAAAGTTTTTCCTAGGCAACTCAGAATCAGTGGGACATGAGGATACTAGCTTTCAGGCTTGGAGTCTCTCTAGTTAATGCTAGGGTGAAGATTCTGAAAGTGATTTAGCCAAGGCTCCCTTCCCAGAGCAAGCTGCTCTGTCTGAATCTCTGGGGCAGGAAACAGGAAAGAGTCAAAGTTCCTTCTCTGACACCATTTCTTAATAAACAGTTTAAAATCAACACCCCCCAAAAAAAGGCAGCTTCAGGTGGCAATTCCCTGTAGTGTCCATCACTCATGTTGAGGAGCAGCAATAAGACAAGCGACCTCAATTCTTGTTAGGTCTAAGAGGAGTTGTCATTATTCAGTTCAGCTAATTTTTTTTGAAAGGACGGAAGTGACAGTTTAAGCTCTCTATATGCTGAACTGGAAACTGAATGTGACCAAGAAAAATCCACTTTCAAGCTTACTTAGTTTTATGCCCAGAATTAATTTCCTTTTGTCTGTAGGGTTTAGAGTTGGATTTTCTCCTGGTGGTTGCTTAGAGATTAGCCTCCATACATAAACACAGCCTGCAATTTCATGCCGCATAGCCCTCTCCATGAACCATTCAAAACATGGCAGATTTCTTCTTCAAGACAAGCAGGAGAACAAAATGGTGTCTTGTACAATGTTTGTTATCAGAAAAGTGTTCTCTCGTTTTGACATGTATGCAATGTAATCACCAGAAAGTAACGATCATGTGGGCCCAATACAATCCTGTCTACCCTCTAGGTCCCATTGTTTCAGATCCCTACCTTATGAAAATACACGTCACCTTTCCAAGATCCTCATAAGGCAGATTTAATTATGGTATCACCTCAAAATTCCAATCTCATCATTTAAATGAGCTCCATCTGCACGTGTTGATGAGACTCTGGAGGTGTATTTGTGAAAAGTATCAACTGGGCCCATTGCACCTTTATGTGTGGATCTATGAAACAAAAGACAACTCATCTGTCCCAACACAATCAATGTACAATGGAGGGACAGGTATACTGTAACAGCTATAGGCAGGCATGACAGGTAGAAAAGAGTCACTAGATGAGAGCAGTTCTGAAATCTGAATTGAGCAGAGGCTGTCAATTTCTTGATTCAATTCAAAGCCTAGGAGTAATTCTCCTGGCTGTCAACTTCATCCAGCTGGTTCCTGCCTCCAGCCTTGATGTTATCCTTAACTTTTTAAATGAAAAGTAGCTTGTGTTTACAGTCCAGAATATAAAAGAATTACTTTGGAAAATGTCATCAAATGCTATGGGAATGTCGCCTTCATATCTACCTTGCCTCTTCCGATAGACACACTCTCCTTCCTTTTTATAAGTTCAAGAATAACTGCTAAGAGTGATTTCACATTTCAGGCTTTGGTCTACAACTCTGATACACATCATTTAAGATGCTGGTGCCAGGTCACCACTCCCAAAGCCTTTGTTCACCATCAACAGGGCTAAACTTTACCTTCAGTACTGAAGAACTGTAGATTCCGAATTTCTAAATAGATTTGTCTCAGGGCATTTACACTTAATTGGTCTTGCTTACATTCCTACCTTCTATGTCCTTTTAAGTCAGGGGTCTCAAACTCGCGGCCCTGCGGCCCGCCCACCAATTTTGTGCGGCCCGCAGACTAATCAAACTTCGTGGATTAATCTGCGGGCCAGTCTGCGGCCGCGAGTTTGAGACCCCTGTTTTAAGTGGTCACTCAGGGCTACCATGATACCCACCAACTTCCAACTGCTCCTTTGGTAGAAATCTTAGTATCTCCAGAAGTAGCACAGTGAATGAGCCAATAAACAGAATATCTGACTGATTAAAATTAAATTCTATCACATTCTTAAATAAAGTAAATAAAGCTAAGTCTCTGTGTAAGTTTAAATTTTTTTCAGAGCAACAAACTAAGTTTAGGAAATCCAAGGGTTGAGCACCTTTCATTTGTTTTAGCTCTGTCTTCTTGAGCACAGCAATTTTACTGCTGAGTTATTTCACATTTTCAAATAAAGAGTTACTCAATTGCCACATTATCCTGTTTGAAATCATGAAATAAAATGAAAAGTTTCCCAATTTGCTTTACAAAAGAGCATAGCTCCCACTCTGAAATCTGATAACATAGCAATAAATATATAATCAAAGTAATGATTAATAAACTTATATTCTGAATCTATTAAAATTTTCTGGTAAATTTTCCATTTAAATTTTCTATTAAAAACATAACATTTAGAGCCTGACTAGGCAGTGGCGCAGTGGATAGAGTGTCAGACTGGGATGTGGAAGGACCCAGGTTCGAGACCCCGGGGTTGCCAGCTTGAGCGCAGGCTCATCTGGCTTGAGCAAAAAGCTCATTAGCTTGGATCCAAGGTCACTGGCTCGGGCAAGGAGTTATTCAGTCTGCTGAAGGCCCACAGTCATGGCACATATGAGAAAGCAATCAATGAACAACTAAGGTGTTGCAACGAGAAACTGATGCTTGATGCTTCTCATCTCTCTCCTTTCCTATCTGTCTGTCCCTATCTATCCTTCTATCTGACTCTCCCTCTGTCCCTGTAAAAAAAATTAAAAAACAAAATAAAAAACAAAATAAAATAAAATTAAAAAAACATAACATTTAGGCCCTGGCCGGTTGGCTCAGTGGTAGAGCGTCGGCCTGGCGTGCAGAAGTCCCAGGTTCGATTCTCGGCCAGGGCACACAGGAGAAGCACCCATCTGCTTCTCCACCCCTCCCCCTCTCCTTCCTCTCTGTCTCTCTCTTCCCCTCCCGCAGCCAAGGCTCCATTGGAGCAAAGATGGCCCGGGTGCTGGGGATGGCTCCTTGGCCTCTGCCCCAGGCGCTGGAGTGGCTCTGGTCGCAACATGGCAACGCCCAGGAGGGGCAGAGCATCGCCCCCTGGTGGGAAGAGCGTTGCCCCTGGTGGGCGTGCCGGGTGGATCCCGGTCGGGCGCATGCGGGAGTCTGTCTGACTGTCTCTCCCCGTTTCCAGCTTCAGAAAAATACAAAAAAAAAATAATAACATTTCGAGAAGGGAGAGAGGGAGGTGGTGATGGAGGGGAAGGAGGAAGAAGGGGAAGGAGGGAGGGGAAGGAAGGGAGGGAGGGAGGGAGGGTGACCATTGGAAACTTTCTAAATGGTGATGGAATACTTTGGTATCCTGATTGTAGAAATGGTTACATGAATCAAAAATGCTAAAACAAATTACAGAACTACTATCAGTCCTGTCAAAATAGGTGCATGTTGAAATTTTGCAATAAAATTAAATTGCAGTTTAGTTCAGAATATTGGGCCAATGTCATTTTCTGAGTTTTGAGAAATGTACTGTTCCATGTAGATTGATATCTTAGTTGAAGCTGGAAAAGGTACATGAGAGTTCTGCAGTATTTTTACAATTCTACATGAGTCTGAATTTATTTTATACAGTTTAAAATGACTAGAAAGGCTATATAACTCATGGTGCAATTGCTCGTGTCCACCAATGTACAGTTTTTCTCTTGCAGTATACCATTTCTGAGGCCCACTGCAGCTGACTGGGCCACTGGATTAGAATATGCTGAAGATAAAAGGCAGGATTTAAGATAAAAATTCATAGTGATACAAATGTAGTGGGACATGATGAAATTGCTATGTAAACACGGAAGGAGAGGCAAATAATAGTCTCTAGGTCCATGATGGCGAACCTTTTTATAAAAACTGCCCACTTTTGCAGCATTGGTCAACCTGGTCCCTCCCGCCCACTAGTGGGCGTCCCAGCTTTCATGGCGGGACAATCAAGGCGCCTTCGGTTGCTCTGCTACCGCCCACCATGAAAGCTGGGATGCCCACTAGTGGGCAGGAGGGACCAGGTTGACCAGCACTGCAAAAGTGAGCAGTTTTTATAAAAAGGTTCATCATCACGGCTCTGGATTATGCGTGATAGAAAAGGTCAAAGTAAAGGGCAGAGAGTAATAAAACTCTGCTAAATGGAGAATTAACCAGCTTTTCAAAAAATAAAAATGATAATACAGGGTCATAAACATACTGCTTGCATGCTTCGTGTTTCAGGTGTCTTACTTTTTGGCATTTGACAGCAAGCTTCTTAGTCACGCAAGCTACCTATATGTTCAACAGTAATATCTCAAACAGTGAAAGGTAATTTGCGTTTGATTACAAATTATGTGAAAATTGTGGAAATGGCTAGTAAAAAATATTTTAAGTTTTCACATTTTTAAAGTCACAAGGCTTACCATAGTGAAGATTGAGCTTTAGGTCACATGACATTTTTGTGGGATGCAAATTCCCCACCTGTATAATAAGGAAAACGAGGAAACTTCAGATGCTGAAAACTTTTATGAAACTGTAGGGTGGGTAAAGGACTCACCTAACAAAATAGACATAAGTGCTCTCCCAAAAGGGAGAAGAATGGGTCCAACTCAGCAGGACCCAGGAAGAAGAAAAGAAAAAAAAGATATTAGGACAGAAGAGGCTTTTGAAAAGATCTGCGGAGCAGGAGAAATGTAACACATGGAGAGAGACTAGCTGGAAAGGTACAAAGTCCCTGCATTCCTCTGAGCCACTGAAACCACTGGGATACCCGTGAAACATTCTGCTGTACTAACTGTAAGCAAGAGGTGAGAACAGGGAGAATAAATTACAACGTTACCACATTTAAGGAGCTAAGAGAGAGAGACTCTTGAGGTTCATTTCTCCCACGCGCCTCTCTTATTGCGTAATCTGCTCTTGCAGGTAACCTTGGGCTCTGGTGTGCTCTTTTTCTGCACTCCTCAGGTCTCGCGTGATGTTCTCTGTTCCAGTCTGTTGGTCTCTTGTTGCTACTTCTTTTTGTTCTCGCATACCTCTCACATGATCTTCTGTCGTGTGTGTTCTGTCTCATGTGATCTCTTCTGTTTTTCTATGTTCTGCTCATCTCGTGTGATTTTATCAGTCTTGCATGATCTAATCTTGTGTTTTCATGCGTTCTCCGACTCTCGTATGATTTCTTGTTTTCGGGTTCTGCCACTCTTGTGTGATCTTTTGTGTCACCTGGTCCTCTCTTCTGTTCTTGTGTTCCACTCCTCTTCCGTGACCTCTTCAGTCTCGCATGCTTGTCTCTTCTTGCGTTATCTCTGTTCTGGCATAGTTGTCTCCTGTCACCTATGGTTTCGTGTAATCTCCTCTTGAGTGTCCTGTCTTCTCACGTGATTTATTGTTCTTGCAGGCTCCTCTCTTCTCATGTGACCTCTTCTCGCATGGTACTGTCCTCTCGCGTGATATCATCTGTTCTCACATGCTCCTCTAATCTCGCGTGATCTCTTTGGTCTCGCGTGTTTGCCTCTTCTCGTGTGATCTCTTCTGCTCTCGTGTGATGTCTTCTGTTCTCATGTGATTTCTTTTGCTCCCACGTGATCTCTTCTCCTTGCATGCCCCGTCTTCTCGTGGGACCTCTTATTCTCGCGGGCTCCTGTCTTCTCGTGTGAACTCTTCTATTCTCGCGTGGTTCTCTCCTCTCACATGATATCCTCTGTTCTCACATGCTGTTCTAGTCTCGCGTGATCTCTTTGGTCTTGCGTGTTTGTCTCTTCTCGTGTGATCTCTTCTTCTCTCGTGTGATCTCTTCTGTTCTCATGTGATTTCTTTTGCTCCCACGTGATCTCTTCTCCTTGCATGCCCCATCTTCTTGTGGGATCTCTTATTCTCGCGGGCTCCTGTCTTCTCGTGTGAACTCTTCTATTCTCGGGTGGTTCTCTCCTCTCACGTGATATCCTCTGTTCTTGCATGCTGTTCTAGTCTCGTGTGATCACTTCAGTCTCGCATGTCTATTCTCGTGTGATCTCTTCTCTTCTTGCATGCCCTCTTCTCACATAATCTCTTGTTCTCGTCAGTTCTTCCCTTCTCGTGTGATCTGATTTATTCTCGTGTAGTTCTCTCCTCTTGCATGATAGCGTCTGTTCTCACATGCTCCTCTCGTCTCACTGACCTCTTTGGTCTCATGTGTATGTCTCTTCTCACCTTATCTCTGTTGTTGTGTGCTCCTCTCTTCTCCCATGCTTTTTTGTCCTCTTGCGTTCCTCTCCTCTCACGTGATTTCTTCTGTTTTGAGTGTTGCTCTCCTTTCGTACAATCTTCTATCTGTTCTCGCCTTATATCTTTTCTTTCTCCTCTCCTCTCATGTGATCTCCTCTCCTGTGCTCTGGTCTCACATGATTTGCCCTTTCACTCACCTTTTCTCACGTGATATCACCTATCCTAATGTTATCTTTTCCTGCTTCCTCTTTTATTCTCGTGTGAGCTCTTCTCGGATGCACTCTTCTGACATGCTCTCTTTTTGTGTGCTCTCACTCTCATGTGCTCTCCTGTAGTAGAACTTTTGATCTAGCTTTCTTGTGCTCTGATGCCATGTTTTCTTTGTCTTGCTTTAGCTTTGTACATTCGCTCTCACACTAGCCTTCTATCTGGAGCTCTAGCACTTTTACTTCATTTAGTAGAAAAAGACAATGGCATTGGTTTTCATTTTATGGATGTTGCAAACAAGTGATATTTTTATCTTTTTTATCCTTTGGAGGTTAGCAAGTGTACAAACAAATTTAGGACCAAAACAAATAGGGCTACACAACAAACAGTTTGCATCCTTTTTGAGTTCTAATTGACATTTCTAATTTCATTTTTAAAATCTTGTTTCAATCATTTGCATTTTAAATTTATTATTTTCATGTAAAGTCTCTGTAGAATTCTTAAATTGCTTTTGAGACTAATGGAACACAACTATATTAATGAATAAATCAAGAAGTATTATAAAGGGAAGAGAAAAGGTATAAGAAATAGCAAAAGATAGCTTTGGGGTGGAAAAATTATGATCTCTTCTGTGTTCGCCATATGAATATAGCTATTTCCTATGTTAGGGTAATATTTCCTAGAAAAAAAGTAAACTTAGGATACTGCAGAGGTTCAAATATCAGTGACTTCCGTAATGTTAATTGTTTCAAGCAGTAGAGTGTCCACTATCCAAGTTTCCTTAATAAATAATTTGCTTGGACAGAATACAGATGGCAAACAAATGTTCACAGTGGGAAATTGTCTCAACATAATATTCTGGTTTAAAATAAATATTTCCACACAATGTTTTATTTGCAGCATATAATTATAATGCTTAAGATACTTCTACATGTGGGAAATAAAATGAAAAAAGGAGCGGATTACCTAGAAATATTTAAAAATTAAAATTACTTTTTTCAGTTATCAAACAATAATATATATTATATATGTTTATAAAAATAAAGCAATTTTTTGAAATATGCAAACCTTTCAGCTATAACTAAAGAGACTGCTTATTTAGGAGTACATAGATATAGCATGTCACCATATAGAAAATACATATTACAAAATCACACCTAATGATAGAATTACTTTTTTTTTAAATTAAAGGGAACCAGTCTTGCATTCTGAAGCTGCTTTTTGGTGATGTTGATTTTAGTGGTTAAGAAAGAAGGCTTAAAACCTTTGACCTTTCTCCCTTTGCTGACCAAGAGATTCAGAGGAAAACCTGCTTCAGAAAGGAGCGTTTAGGATGTCCCCTTAGCATACTTTGTATTTAGTATGGTAAACAAGAGATTTTCGGGCAGGTGTCTTTTAGCTAGATATTCCCTGTGCCCTATTGTTTCTGAGTTTCCTAGCAAGGATTTCCCTGCCAGGTATGTTTTACTCTTCCTCAACTACCTGCAAATCATTCCTCCTCACTTCTGAAATCTAATACTCCCTTTTCTCCATTGTCTAAAAATGTCTTATATGCCCCATGTTGCCTGTCAAGAATTTTCATGCTTGTGTGAATTCCCCATGCACATGTATGAAAATTTTATTTTTCTCCTGTTAATCTGTCTGTTAATTTAGTGATTAGCTCAACTACAGAACTTAGAAGGTGGAAAGAAAAGTATAAGCCCCTCCCCAACAAAATGCTAATAATAAGACTGAAGTTCAAGAGTTCACAATCATTCAATTACAGTGATACCTCGGTTCTCGAACGCCTTGACTTTCGACCAAATCGGTATTCGACCAGGAAATTCGAGAAAATTTTGTCTTGGAATCCGAACAAATATTTGGAACTCGAACGTCCGAGATTAGCCGAGTTGAGCCGAATGGCGTTCATTCGGCCGAGCGCGCCTTGCCTGCGTCATCAGTGTGAGTCACGCTTTGTCACGCTTTGTGGAGAGAAAGAATCACGTTTTTGTGGAGAGAGTCACGCTTTGTGGTGAGAGTCACGCTTTGTGGTGAGACTCACGCTTTGTGCACGCTTTGTACACTGAATTTAACCCTTAGACATGGGTCCAAAGAAAGCCAGAAGTGGTAATGCAGACAAAGGTAAGCGGAAAGCTGTGAGAACAACGATTGAGCTGAAAAAAGAAATCATTGCCAAATATGAACAGGGCACACGTGTTTCAGATCTGTCTGCTGAGTATGGCATGCCAAGATCTACTATCTCAACTTTCCTTAAGAATAAAGCTGTTATAAAGGCTGCCAATGTTGCCAAAGGTGTTACATTGTTAACAAAGCAAAGGCCTCAGATAATGGAGGAAATGGAGAAGCTGCTTCTTATTTTCATTAAAGAAAAAGAGTTAGCAGGTGACAGCATCAATGAAGTCGTTATTTGTGAGAAAGCACCAGTAAATAGGCATATTTTTGGGGCTTGGAACAAATTAATCCAGTTTCCATTATTTCCTATGGGTTTCATTGTTTCGGTTCTCGAACAATTTGGTTCTCGACCGTTCTCCCGGAACGAATTATGTTCGAGAACCGAGGTATCACTGTTTTTAACCCAAACATTTGATACCCAGTTATTCTGAGTGTTGGCATTGGTTTTCATTTTATGGGTGTTGTGAACAAGTAACACCCATATGCCAGACAGTGAGCCAAAGACTGAAAATTATGGAATAAATCAGATATAAAACATGACTCAAAGACCTTATAAACTTATCTAAGGGTAAAATAAATATACTGCTCACAAAAATTAGGGGATATTTTATAACTTCACACTCATTTTGAAATATCCACTAATTTTTGTGAGCAGTGTATATGCCCGGAGGAAGTAAAGACAGATACCTACAATAATTCAGTTAAGGGAGAGCTGGTTTATCTGAGGGATATTAAGAAATGCTTCATAAAATAATTGACAACTTCAGCTGAAACTTAATAATGAATCTCATTAATAAATGTGCAGAGGATCTGAATGACATTTTCCCAAAAGAAGACATACAAATAGCCAACAGATTATATACCATGTGTACGTAAAGTCATGGTGCACTTTTGACTGGTCACAGGAAAGCAACAAAAGACGATAGAAATGTGAAATCTGCACCAAGTAAAAGGAAAACTCTCCCAGTTTCATATTTATTCAGTGCAGTTCGATGTGGGCTACATTTGTTGCCCATCTGTAGCAAATGCGCATCGTGTGGGTCTATCTGCCAGTTTGATAGCGTGCAACAGCCGCAATTTGTACCCTGTAAAATAGAGACATTTCTTTAACACCTTATGCTTAGGTGTAATTGTTGAGCACACGCACACACAGATTTTTTAGGGCTCCTTAGGTAGCTATCCCGTATAGCCTCTACAGACTCATCACTTACTGATGGCCTACCAGAATGGGGTTTCTCCACCAAACTGCCAGTTTCCTTCAACTGTTTATCCCACCGATTAATGTTATCCCTATGTGGTGGTGCTTCGTTATAAATGCGCCGATATTCATGTTGCACTTTGGTCAGGGATTCAAATTTAGTGAGCCACAGAACACACTGAACTTTCCTCTATACCATCCACATCTCGACTGGCATGGCCGTGGGCGGCTCCGCTGTACACACGGTGTTACATCATCATTTGCACATGCGCACATGCTGCCACATCATCCTACAGAAACTGAGAGGGTTTTCCTTTTATTTGGTGTAGATTTCACATTTCTATCATCTTTTGTTGCTTTCCTGTGACTGGTCAAAAGTGCACCATGACTTTACAGACACACTGTGTGTGTGTGTGTGTGTGTGTGTGTGTGTGTGTGTATGCTCAACATCACTAGCCATGAAAGAAATTAAAACTACAAGGAGATATCACCTCACACCAGTTAGAATGACTACTGTAAAAAATACAAGCAATAACAAATATTGGGAGGATGAAGAGTAAATAAAACACTTGTGCACACTTCATTAGTAGGAATGTAAGTTAGTGCAGTCGTTATGGAAAACACAATGAAGGTTCCTCAAAAAAATAATAAATAAACTACCATATAATCTAGCAATTCCACTTCTTAGTACTTATCTAAAGAAAACTAAAACATTAACTCGAAAATATAGATGCACCCCCATTTTCATTACAGCATTATTTAAAATAGCCAAGATATAGAAACAACTGAAGCACCCATCTCTGAATCAATAAAGAAATAGTAATATATATATATAATTTATGTGTATACATAAATCTATTTATATTTAATCTAGCCATAAAAATTAATGAAATGTCATTTGCACAACATGAATGGACCTGGAGAGCATTATAGATGTGTGTGTGTGTGTGTGTGTGTGTGTGTGTGTGTGTGTGTATTTTAAACTAGCCAGGAGAAGGGAAATAGCAAAGTTTATTATGGGAAGTTCCCTAGAGAGGAAAATAATGGAGATAATGAGACAAATAATTTTAAGGCATCCTGGGGTTTCTGAAATAAACAGACTCTCATCCTCTGAAATGGCAGATGGAGAAATGGCTTGCTCTTGACAATTACTAGATTCTGCTTACCATAGTATTAAAATGGATCAGGGAAATGTTATTTAAGATATGGCATTATTTAAAATACAGTTAATAGCTTAATGTGTTTTAATATGTACTTAATAATATAAAACAAAATCCTCTTAAGTTGATGTCATATTTATAAGGTAGTTAATGGATGGAGACATGATTTCCTTCTATAACATCATGTCATAATATTGATGTGTGAACAATTGTGAACAAATTGTCACCTAAGTTCTTCCAGTCACTCTATCTTGTTTTCCTTACCATCCATTTGAATATTTTTGTGCATGCTTTTAGTCTAGTGAAGTAATAGCTAAAAGAATAAAATTTATACTCACAATTCATAGGTACTTTGTCTCACTGGAAAAGAGTCAGAAAAATTATTTTTTTTCCATCTTTCTTTAGAAAGAACATCCAAAGATACTATTTAGCATTTAAAAGGTGCCCCTGCATTTCTAAAGTTTTCTGAAATTACATAATATATTATAAATGTGCTGTTCATCAAATTGTTTAGCCTCCTATAAAATGGCATGGACTTCCCTGATAATTCCATATGAAATATCTCTACAGTGCATTTGACCTTGGTACATTAGATTGAAAGTAGGCTAATAGACTTGCATGGCCTATGAATGAACACTTAAAACAATGAGAAAAATTATAATTTCTCTTGGTTAGTGAGTCACTTACATGTTTAGCATTTTGAGATATTTTAGAAGAAAATTAAATAAATTTAATTAAAATGTTCTTTATGTAGTGGTTTATAGTTATTCCAATAAAAAGCACATTTAATTAAATTTTAACTTGAAATATCAGTCTAGTGACATAGAAGAACAATTTTTTAAAGAAATGGTCATATAAAATATAACTATTTCTTTAATTTTATTGAAAACTTAAATCTATGGACATATTATTTAGTATTCTTTAAATGCTTCTTTTAGTTAAATCATGATTCATATTAAATTTTTTTTAATTTAAAAGCTTTTTTATTTATAGAATTTTAGAGAGAGGATGGAGAGAGAGAAGGAAAGAGAAACAATGATTTATTGGTTTACTTACTTATGCATTAATTGGTTGACTTTATGTATCCTGACTGGGGATCTAACCCACAACCCTGGTGTATCAGGATGATGCTCTAACTAACTGAGCTACATGACCAGAGGAGGTTTTATTTTTAATTTATGAAAAACTAAATCATTTCAAAAGTGTTATTTTTGCATTAATTAAATAATACATGCATAATTTTAAGATTAAAATTTTCAAGATTAAAATTTGATAGATATATACTGCAAAATACAGAAAGAAAACTAAAATAATAGGGGTTATTTGGTTATGATAGACTTTATTTTTTCCTCATATGCTCTAACTGCTCCAAATACTCTTTACTAATCATGTAGCACTTTTTAAATGAGGGGAAAAAAGAAGTTGGTAGGGTACAGTTTCAGTTATGTTGGACGAATAAGTTGTAAAATCTGTATTTTCTGGGTTTTTCTCACTCTTATTGTTAAAGATGTCTGCTGCTCTCAAATGGTGATGCTTTCACATGATATAGCTAATTGTCTTTCATGCTTGGGAAGGGGCTTAGTTATGCTAATGTGTGCTGGAGGAAGGGGTTGTCCCAGGGAAAAATTTTAAAAGGAGCAGCTAGGAGGCCATTTTGAGGAGACCACATTGTTCCAGGACCAAGAGGCCGTGTGCAGGAGAAGAGGCAGCCAAGATGGCGGAGTGCTGAAGAAGCCAGTTTGTGCAGAGTTTGTGCAGGGAGAAGGATATGAGGAACAGAGATGAATAAGGCTGGTGGGACCTTTGATTCTAGGAAAACCAGAAAGATTCTCCTGGTTGTGAAACCAGAGGAACATGTGAGTAGGTTTTGGCGCCCCATGTTTTTGTGTTTGTTTTTAACTCATTGACTATATGAGTCTAGAATAAAGGAAAATAGTCCACCAGTTTTTGGCTCCACTGTTTCTTTACAATCTATCCGAATTTAGTGCATACCTAAACCTGCACGGGCCAGGCAGCTGTGATGGTGGCCGCAGCTACTGGCCTTACAAGTAATAAGATGAATAAATTCTAAGGACTTAATCTGCAGCATAGTGATTGTAGTTAAAAATACTGCAATATATAGTCGGAATTTGTGGAGAGAATAGATGTTAAGTGTTTGTCACTGTACATGTAAAAAAACCGATAACTTACAAAAAAAAAAAAAAAAAAAAAAAAAAGGAAATGGCAGCCATGAAGGGAGTTTTGAGAAGTGTGAGGGCTAAAAAAATATTAGTACTTTTCTTCCCACCTTCTAAATTCTAGCTGGCCTAATCATCAAATTAACAAAGACAGAATAACAGGAGAAAAAAAAAAGTCAGTTTTAATACATGTGCCTGGGGAATTCACAGAGGCATGAAAATTCCTAAGACAGGCCACATTGAGTATAAAAGACATTTTATACAAAGGAGAAAGAGGGGAACTGAGTATTAGATTTCAGAAGTGAGAATGAGCAATTTATAAGTAGCTGAGGAAGGGCAGACACACATGACAGGAAAATCCTTGCAAATTGACTCAGAAACAATGGGACACAGGGTATCTGGCTAACAGGCCCCTGCCTGAGCCCTCTTGTTTACCATACTTAATTCACATTAGGCTGAAGGGACACCCTAAACTCTCCTTCTTGAAGCAGGTTTCTCTGTTTGAATCTCTTGGGCAGGAAAGGAGGGAACATCAAAGGTTCTTTCTGAGTCCTGTTTCTTAAACAGCTTAAATCAATATCCCCAAAAGGCAGCATCAGGGGGGCAAAACGTTGGTTACTTCAGTAGAAAAGACTCTGAAACATCACTTTCTTAAAGTTCAGGGGGGAGAGGGTATCATTTAACATGTACATGATTGAGCTATTGGGTTTCATCTTTTTCTGTTTTTTAAAAAAGTATCTGATTACAAAAGCTATACTTTTAATAATAACACTATTATTTATTATTTATGACAAATCAAGTACTAAATTAACACCTTAAAAACAATATTGTATTTAATGATCTTAAATATCCCTATAAGTTCATTATTCTTATATTTATTGTGCATATATGGAGCCTGCTAACCAAACTTATCCAAAGAAACACAATCAGCACATAAATAGATCCAGCCCTTTAATCCAGGTTTGTCTAATTCAAGTCCTTAGTTCTGAACTGCTATATTACACAGTTTCTTTAGACAAAACAAACTACTTCGAGTCTTGTATTATGCATCAGGCAGTCCTTGTATCTTTGGAGATCCAGCAATAACAAAAGTTGCTCAAATTGCAGTGAGGCTATGCAGAAAAAAATATCATGAGTAAAAGATAAGTAAAGCATATTTTATATGTTGGTAAGTATATGGAGTCAAATACGGCAAGGGAGATGGACAGAAATTTTTGAGGAGATAAAGATTCCAATATGAATGTGTTGATCAAAGGTAAATCTAACTGAGAAGTTCTCATTTGATTTAAAACCTGACAGAAGAGACGGAGAAAATCACATGGATATCTTTAGAAGAGCAGTCCAGGCAAGGTCAAAGGATGGGAAGGTTGTGATTCAGGGTGTGTGGCCATTAAAGACATACTTGATTTACTTCACCTTTTAGCTTAAGGTATGAGCTTTCAGCTCCATCACTATTGATGTATTGGGCCAGATAATTCTTTTCTGTGGGTTCTATCCTGTGTGTTATAGGATGTTTACCAGCATCTTGGATTCCACCTATTTGAGAAGACAGCTATTTGAGACCATTGAAAATGTCTTTATACACTGCCAAATGGCTCTTGGGGAGCAAAATTGCTCCAGTTGAGAGCCATTGGCTAGGAGTTGACATAATAACAATGACCAAATATATTTTTGTTTAATTGCACATCCATCATCCTGTTGACCTGTAAAATGAAGAATAACTTCTTATGAATAGAGCCTTTTGCCTCACTACATATGCAGTTTGGACTGAGGTCAAGTGGGAAGAACTTCATGACCGATGGTTTTCTGACCCAAAGATGGTACCTATTTTTCTATCCATTCATTCCAACTGTGTTGCACAACATATGTTTTCTTTATCTGTGACAAGGCTATTACAGTCTGTTAGACTGAACCTCTCTAAAGTATATTCATTCAGCAATAGGTGCTTTGGTAAGTCACAGAAGCAGTGGCAGATAAAGATTCTGAGCAGAGCGAGAACTCTTCACTCCACCATGCAATTTTGGCACCTCTGAATACCTTGGAAAGCTCAGAGGTAAGATCTGGACTGACAAACTGAATATTTAAAGCAGCAGTACCATTCACAGAGATGATTTCTTAAATTTTATATGATAGATCTCTATAAAGCCAACAGTCCAAGAGACATATTGATCTTGACAGAGAACACAGAATACTGTCCCCTGGATAACAATGATCACAAAGAAAATATAGGATATATATGCCATCACATACACAAACAGTTTCCATTAAAATCCAGATTCATTTTAAATATAGAGAAAAAGTTACATAATTTCAATTTTCTTATGTTAAGCATACCCATTTAAAAATTATTTCGGTACACTCTTTTTTTTTTTTTTTATTCTTTTGTATCCCCAAACCTGGATCCAAGCCTTTCTTTCTTATCATCAATTCTAAGGTATTTAATCTTTAAATTTTTCCTTAAAAATATATTGAAAAATATGTATTATTTTATAAGCAAGCATTTTGAATTTATGTAAATAATATTTTTTACTGAGCCTTATTTTAAGGATTTGTCTGCATTGCTACATGCATTTCTCATCAGATGTTCCTAACTACTGCATAATGGTCAATCATCTCTAATAGTTTTTCTTACTATACACTTTTAGTGAGTCACACATCAGTTAACTTCAAACATTCTACAAATAATGAGGCAAAGTATAATATCCTCATGTCTCCCCATGGACCTACATAAGAATTTTCCTGGGAGCCTGAGTATGTGGTGGCACAGTGGATGGAGTGTTGGATTTGGACACGAAGAACCCAGATTTAAAATCTTGAGGTTGCCAGCTTGAGCGCTGGCTATCTGGTTTGAGCAAGGCTCACCAGCTTGAGCCCAACGTTGCTGGTTTGGGCAAGGGGTCACTCGGTCTGCTGTACCCCCCCCCTCGGTCAAGGCACATATGAGAAAGCAATCAATGAACAACGAAGGTGCTTCAACAAAGAAATGATGCTTCTCATCTCTCTCCCTTCCTGTCTGTCTGTCTCTATCTGTCCCTCTTTCTGTGTCTGTCACACACACACACACAAAATAATTTTTATGAGAAACACACACGGTAGATTGGCTGAATCATCAGTCATAGTTATTTGACAATGCAGTGCCTGGCTGAAATTCAGAATGACTGTACCAGTAAGACAAAATACCTCCATGCCCCACCATAACCTGACATTTTCCAGCTTTCTAAATGTTTCCCAGCTATTGTTATTACAAAGTACTATCAAAGCCATTGTTGTTTTAATTGGCATTTCTGTGATTCACTGTGCCTTTCAATAGCTCTACTGATGCTATTTTTTATTCTTTGGACTTCCTGTTCTCTAAATTGCTTACTTATGTATTAGAGATTATGTCTTTTTCTCAAATTGTCGTAGTTTCTTATATAATTTTGATACAATTTACTTGTCTGTTGTAGATGTTGTAAACATTATGTGTGCAATCATTCCTCAAAAACTGTGCCCACAGTGATTGTTACTGAACAGAAATCTTTACCTGTGACAGAATACAAATTATCAAAAATACTGTTTTCTGTGTTTTTCATTCAGTAAATATGCAATAATTATCTATTAAGTGTTAAACTCTAGGTAAGAGGTTTTTAGCCCCACTTGCCCAAGGGTTATTAGTTGAGGAGACAGAACAATAATTATAATTAAAGGCAAGATTAAGTGAAAGAAATATCAAAACACTAAATGGGATATAGGAATTGGAAAAAACACGTATTAATAAAGATTGGCTTTGCTGGAGTTACGAGTCTAGGGAAAACAAGTCTTCACTCTTTTGTGAGAAATAGAATCAGCCTTTTAAGCCCTCTTAGCTGTACTCTTGAATTTTCTAGGTGTTTTCCTAGTGGAAATGTCAGCTCCTTAATCTTTATTAATAAGAGCATTTATTGAGACAGACACTGTCTTAGAAGCCAGTGATGTGGATATGACTAAGAAATACATCCTGCCTTAAGGTTACGTTCAAAAAACTCTAGACACCCTTCTTTTCACATACCGTGTAGGAGCATTCTAGGCCACCTTTTATGCAAACTATTTAACTTTGAAATTCCATAGCAGTTCTTTCTAGATTACATTCTGCCTATGTTTCACTTTTTATAATATTAGCAATTATTTATTTCAATTCTGTATTTCATTTAATATAACCGAGTTCCATAGAGAGATGAGGCAGATATAGTTAAAGCCTGGAGAAAAGGCAGATAATATATATAATAATAAACAAGATGAACCACTCAAGACTTGGAAGTAGTATATTGATACAATCAGAATTTCATTTTAAAATTATTATTCGAACTACAGTGTGAAAAACCTGTTTGCCTTTTTTTTTTTTTTTTTTTTTTTTTTGGTATAGGAGTCGTGGATAAAGTCAGCATAGGAGAGGAGATATGCATGAGCTTTAGTCATGCAGAAGAGAGGCAAAAGTGGCCTTGACTATGGAAATATCAGCATGCTGGAGCAAAGTTCACAGAGACTACAACTAGAAGGAAATGTTCACAAGTATTTAAAGAATTCACTAATCGTTTGTTTGGTGTTGGAGTAGGTTATCATTGATAACTTTTCATTTCTGGCTTAGTCAGCTGATATTAAGCATTATCCCAGGTATTAGTTTGCTTGGGCTGTCATAACAAAATCCCATAGACCTAGTAGCTTAAACAGAAGTTGATGTTGTCAAAGTTCTGGTGGCTGAAAGTCTGAAATCAAGATTCCAGCTTGGATGTTCTGATCAAGCATCTCTTCCTGGCCTGTAGACTTCTGCCTTCTCACTGTCTCCTCATGGGACCTTTCCTCTGTGCACATGTAGGGAGAGCTCTGGTATCCCTTCCTCTTCTCTTAACAGCAGTGCCATCAGATTAGGGCCCCACCCTTATGATGTTATTTCACCTTATTTACCACTTTAAAATTAAAAGGCCTTTCATCCAATACAATAACATTGCAGATAAGTCTTCAGCATAAGAATATAGGGGAAGCTTGACCTGTGGTGGCAGAGTGGGTGGGGCGTTGACCTAGAATGCTGCTTCCAATCCTGGGCATGCCTGGTCAAGGCACATACAAGAAGCAGTTACTACTATGAGTTGATGCTTCCTGCTCCTTCTCACTTTCTCTTGTCTCTTAAAAAAAAGAATTTAGAGGGATATAATTTATAACGTCCCAGGTTCAACGGACTTTTTATAACTAACAAAAACAAGTTAATAGTGTGGGTTATTGGAAATGTTTTCTCCCAGTCTGTGAAATACCCCTTTGCTTTCTTGATGGTGTCTTTGAAATATTTTAATTTTATTAAGCCCAGTGTATTAAGTTATTTTTATCACTCGTGCATTTGGTTTCACATTAAATGGAATTTGCCAATTTAAATAGTAGTTTATGATTGTATACTGAGAAAGCCACAGAAGTAATTCAAAAAAGCTTCACTTATCGAAAGTATTGTACTGGGTGGGATTAGGTTCATCCATGTAAAATAGTAAACACAATAGCAGTAGATCAAACTTAATATTTTTTTCCAGGAATCTGATGGGTTCAGAGGATTTCAAAACACATTCTTTAGCTATTTTAGACAATGGAATTGCTGATTGAACGCTGGACAACACCTTGCTCACATTCTCCAGTCACTTAGAGCCTAGAACAAGAATCTGACTAAATCTCTGACCAAAGACACTACACTAGAGAACCTTTATAACTGAACCTGGTTAAGCTGCCTGCTACAATACAACAAAAGCCAAACTCATGACACAAATGCTAGTGAAAAAAGAAAAGAGGTTTATTCAGGTGCTGTGACCAGGGAGAAAGATGGATTCCTGTCTCAAAGAACATCACATCTTCCTGCTCAATTCTGTGGTTCTTATAAGAATAGGAGGGGAGGTCTTTTTTCCTATCTAATTATTTTACTAGCTTTCGGCATGCTTAGACCCTGTCCATTCATCTTTCCAGCCTTTGATGTGCTCAGTATAAGAATATTCCTTCGTCCCTTCTTGGCCAATGGGAGAGACTTCCCAGGACTGCCTGACTGTCTACAGCAGAGGTCCTCAAACTTTTTACACAGTGGGCCAGTTCACTGTCCCTCAGACCATTGGAGGGCTGGACTATAAAAAAAAAAACACAAAACTGGCCCTGGCCGGTTGGCTCAGTGGTAGAGCATTGGCCTGGCGTGCGGAAGTCCCGGGTTCGATTCCCGGCCAGGGCACACAGGAGAAGCGCCCATCTGCTTCTCCACCCGTCCCCCTCTCCTTCCTCTCTGTCTCTCTCTTCTCCTCCTGCAGCCGAGGCTCCATTGGAGCAAAGATGGCCCAGGCGCTGGGGATGGCTCCTTGGCCTCTGCCCCAGGCGCTGGAGTGGTTCTGGTCGCAACAGAGCGACGCCCCGGAGGGGCAGAGCATCGCCCCCTGGTGGGCAGAGCGTCGCCCCCTGGTGGGCGTGCCGGGTGGATCCCGGTCGGGCACATGCAGGAGTCTGTCTGACTGTCTCTCCCCGTTTCCAGCTTCAGAAAAATACAAAAAACAAACAAACAAACAAACAAACAAACAAAAAAACTATGAGCAAATCCCTATGCACACTGCACATACCTTATTTTAAAGTAAAAAAACAAAACGGGAATACAATATTTAAAATAAAGAACAAGTGAATTTAAATTAACAAACTGACCAGTATTTCAATGGGAACTATGGGCCTGCTTTTGGCTAATGAGATGGTCAATGTCCGGTTCCATATTTGTCACTGCTAGCCGTAACAAGTGATATGACACACTTTCGGAGCCGTGATGCATGCATCCTGCTTCACTGGAAGTAGTACTGCATGTGAGCAACGCCACACTTTGTGGTGCCACCACATACAGTGCTCCTCTTACTGACCACCAATGAGAGAGGTGCCCCTTCTGGAAGTGCAGCCGGGGTGGATAAATGGCCTCAGGGGGCCGTATGCGGCCCACGGGCCATAGTTTGGGGACCGCTGGTCTACAGTAACACCTTGACTCAGAGGCAGATTTAATGGCAGGTGCACTGAATGCGTGCCCTGGGCCCTGACTACTGAAGGGCCCTAAAAAACTCCACTTTATACTTTTTGTCTAATGACACCAAGTTTGGTTTCATATGTGCAACTTTAACATTAATAGTACATAATATTTTTTATTTATTTAAAAATATGGTTAACATGTATTTTTATTTTCCCTGTCTCTTTTTTTTTTTTTTAACAGGGACAGAGAGAGAGTCACAGAGAGGGATAGACAGGGACAGACAGACAGGAACGGAGAGAGATGAGAAGCATCAGTCATCAGTTTTTCGTTGTGACACTTAGTTGTTCATTGATTGCTTTCTCATATGTGCCTTGACCGGGGGCCTTTAGCAGACCGAGCGACCCCTTGCTTGAGCCAGAGACCTCGGGTCCAAGCTGGTGAGCTTTGCTCAAACCAGATGAGCCTGCACTCAAGCTGGCGACCTCGGGGTCTCAAACCTGGGTCCTTCCGCATCCCAGTCCGAAGTTCTATCCACTGCGCCACTGCCTGGTCAGGCTCTTTCTTTTTTTTTAAAGGGGCCCAATATTTTCTTTTGTGCCAGAGCCTCAACCAACCATAATCTACTTCTGCTTAACCCCATGGTTCAGTCTCAACATGCCACTTAAGAAAAACAGCATCAGTGGCCCTGGCCAGCTAGCTCAGAGGTAGAGCATTGGCCTGGCATGTGGAAGTCCTTAGTTCAATTCCCAGCCAGGGCACACAGGAGAAGTACCCATTTGATTCTCCACCCCTCCCCCTCTCCTTCCTCTTTGTCTTCCCCTCCCACAGCCAAGGCTCCATTGGAGCAAAGTTGGCCTGGGCGCTGAGGATGTCTCCATGGCCTCTGCCTCAGGCGCTAGAATGGCTCTGGTTGCAACAGAGCAACGCCCCAGATGGGCAGAGCATCGCCCCCTGGTGGGCATGCTGAGTGGATCCCGGTTGGGCACATGCAGGAGTCTGTCTCTCTGCCTCCTTGCCTTTCACTTCAGAAAAATACAAAAAAGAAAAAAAAAAAAAGAAAGAAAAACAGCATCAGGCCTGACCAGGCAGTGACACAGTGGATAGAGCATCAAACTGGGACTTGGAAGACCTTGGTTGGAAAGCCCAAGGTCGCTGGCTTGAGCAAGGGGTTACTCGGTCTGCTGTAACCTCCCCTCCCCCAGTTAAGGCACATATGAGAAAGCAATCAGTGAACAACCAATGTGCCACAACAAAGAATTGATATATCTTACCTCTCTCCCTTCTTGTCTGTCTGTCCCTATCTGTCCCTTTACCTGTCTCCCTCTGTGTCACAGAAAAAAAAAAAAAAGAAAAAGAAAAGAAAAACACCATCAGAAATACCACTGATGAAGGCAGTAAAAAGGGATCAAGCTGATCAACCTGCTAGACGAAGGCAAGACAGTGCGTTTAGGAAAGATACTTCAACAACAATAATAGCGTTAGGATTCCAAAGAGTTTAAAGTACAGGCATATCTTGGGAGATAATGCAGATTCAGTTCCAAACCACCACAATAAAGCAAACATCACAGTAACACAGGTTGTAATCTTTTTGCTGGTGGAGGGTCTTGCCTTGGATATGTGAAAAACCCAACACCTGTGAAGTACAATAAGGTGAAGTGCAATAAAATGAGGAATGCCTATAAAATATTATCTATCAACAAAGCAAATAAAAGCAGGTGCTCTTATGATCAGTTTGGTTTATTGAGGACACGGTGCAGCTGGGGATAGAATTATCTTCTCTAAAGCATGTACATTTCCACACATCCCTGAGGGGGATTAACCCCCTCCAAGACACAATGTTCATGTGACTCCACTGGAAGTACTTGAATGTCCACAGCTCAGATGAGTAGCGAAGAATCTACCTTGCTACTGTAAAGCAGCAGATTGAGACGAGATATTTCTACCCTATTAATAGTTAAGATTCCAATGTTTTTTTTTTTTTTTTTTTTTTTTTTTTAACCAATACACTTTGAGTCATCACTGAAGGCATTATAAAGCCATCCATTAGGGATTTGATTGTGGCATTCTTTGGTCAACTTAGCTGATACAAACCCAGTAGAGATGAGGATTAGATTAATTTTATGTAAATTTCATTTCAGATTGCAGTCAGGGCAATTCCCACCCAAAAAAACTGCAATACAATTCTCCAAAATAATGGAATAATTCAGAGCAATCAAAGCTAATGGTATCCACTAGAGTCCTTCTTTAGCTCAACTCATACAAAATCAATCTGCTGAACCTGAATTTTCCAAATGAATAATTAACTGATGGCCAATTTACAATAGCCTGCATGCAAATTTATCAAGCTCTCTAAAACCAAAGACCAAATATAAAACTTATGGAAAAATGGTTATAAGGAAATGTTAATCTTCATTATCAAGGTCTAAGATGAAAAACATTTTTGGAGTATCCAATATATTCAAAAAACATCTCACCATGATAAAATGTAACATGTTATGTAAACATATATGAATCCACTTTAACTGTTAACTTTCAAATACTATTTCATAATTTTAATATAATCAATTTATTTTAATCTCTCTTACAAATCCACATATGTATCACTAATAAATATTGGCTTTAAGAAACTAATTATATGATTCTATAGAGAATCATTTTTAATGAGCAGATTCATTTCTCTTCTGTGTAACTTGGAAACTTTCAGCAAACTGCTGTAAGATTAATGTATTTTCAATATTTTGTCACAAAACAGTATTATTTCCAAAGACTTCATAGTTGCAAGTAATTATAGATTTGTTGGGAGTATTTTAGTCACATGATACATTTACTAATAAAATGACAAATTTTAATTTAGCTCAAGATGTATACATTTAAAATAATTATTTACAATTCTGCCCCACCTGGAATGCTTTTGCTTGAAACTGAATTATTTTACTTTCTTTAAATTAAAAGAAAACAAATGGTGAGTTTCTTACTCACCATTTCTAGTACTCAGGACTCTAGGCACTCAAAGACATTATCCTCAGGAATCACTTGGTTCCTGTAAGTGCAGTGGCCACCGCCATGGCTATGCAGGTTCTCATTGGATTCTGGCAGACGGTAAAGGAACAGTGGAGCCAGAAAAACGGTGGGCCATTCCGTTTATTAAAGTCTCGTAATGAGCAAACAGGCAGGGCTTCAAAGCCCCTTGGCTCTCACTTTTTCTCCCTGCACTCTCCAGCAAAAACAGGCTGGGGGGGGGGGCTTCTCCACAATTGGACAATCCACAATTTGCAATCTATGGCCCTGAGGGCAAGCACCCGCAGCCTCCCAAAGACTATACACATATGGTGTTGCTCTAGTACAAGCGAGCAAACCTAAAAAAAACCCGACTGGTGGCCCTGGCCGGTTGGCTCAGCGGTAGAGCGTCGGCCTAGCGTGCGGAGGACCAGGGTTCGATTCCCGGCCAGGGCACACAGGAGAAGCGCCCATTTGCTTCTCCACCCCTCCGCCGCGCTTTCCTCTCTGTCTCTCTCTTCCCCTCCCGCAGCCAGGGCTCCATTGGAGCAAAGATGGCCCGGGCGCTGGGGATGGCTCCTCGGCCTCTGCCCCAGGCGCTAGAGTGGCTCTGGTCGCAATATGGCGATGCCCAGGATGGGCAGAGCATCGCCCCCTGGTGGGCAGAGCGCCGCCCCATGGTGGGCGTGCCGGGTGGATCCCGGTCGGGCGCATGCGGGAGTCTGTCTGACTGTCTCTCCCTGTTTCCAGCTTCAGAAAAATGAAAAAAAAAAAAAAACCCGACTGGTTTACCCAACAGTTTCTTATTTATTTACATTGGTTTACCTCTCAGACAAACTCCTTTCAAATGGTAGCTCTAGATGTTAAATACAGATGTTAAAAACATTAGTACCTACATCACCCTTGCACTTGTTAGAAATGCAAAATATGAGACCTCACTTGGATTGTACTGAATCAGAAAATCTGGGATAGAGGAGGGTTCCAGTTAGGAGGTGAAAAATCCTACAGGTAATTTTCACAGTGCATGCTAACATTGCAGATCCGCATAATTGAATATGAGATAACACTTACTGCGTTGCTTTGATGAGAGAGATCCTTTGTGGACCACTGAAGTTTCAGAGTCTGCATAATAGTCAATATCAACTCATCCCATCATTCTAGGATACTAAAGTGTGCATGAGAACTCTCTGCATGTTGAGTTTCTTCACCAGTCTCTGGGTTTGCAAACCCCTTGTTACAATCAGAGAATATTTCCATAGGAAATATGAAGTCCTATTGTAATGCTGGTGGTGGAGCTCACACAGGTTCTCACTGAATTCGGGCAGATGGTAGAGGAACTGCAGAGCCAGAGAGCATTGAGATATAGCCATTCATTAGGGGCTCATTAACACAGATGAGCAAATAAACAACAAAGGAAAAGAGCTAACAAACAAAGGAAAATCTGCTTTTCGCAGTAAGGGCAAAGGAGCAGGGAAAACCCCACGTCATGGAGGTGGGAGAACAATCTAGAAGAATCACCACCCACTGAAGCACCTGCAGCCTTACAAGACCACACACAGATGGCACTGCCACATGCCCATGCACCAATCCAGCAAAGTGCTTGCAGCCAGTAAACCCGTGAGCAAGCCTAACACAGCCATTTTCCCCACACCTATCAAGGACGAATAATCCAAACAGTAATCTCTAAACCAGGACACCTGCTCAGGGAGCCTATTTCTTGAGGAGGTTGGAAGACCACTCACTGTGTTTGCAGTGAGGATTCTTCCTCAGTAGGGAAAACTTTCTGGAGCCTCTGGCGTCAGGCTTGAAACAACCAAACACAGACTCTGTCTCTACTGTGGCTTGCAGAGCATTCCTGCTATGCAGAACACTCTCAAAATATGCTTTCACCCTTCCCCAGCTCAACTCTTGCACATCTGTGGCTTGAGAGGTAAGCTAAGGCCTGTAGGAACAATCCTGGTTAGGTCTTCAGCAAGATACATTAACAGCACACTTCACAATAGGAGAGTACCTGAAATTCTGGCTTTCAGACTTGGACATCAGGGGACAAACTCTTCCATGAAAGGGAGGAGTGGTGGATTTTGTAATCTAGAGCAGTGGTCCCCAACCCCCAGGCCGTGGACCGCTACCGGTCTGTGGGCCATTTGGTACCGGTCTGCAGAAAAAGAATAAATAACTTACATTATTTCCATTTTATTTATGTTTAAGTCTGAAGGATGTTTTACTTTTAAAAAATGACCAGATTCCCTCTGTTACATCCATCTAAGACTCACTCTTGACGCTTGTCTCGGTCACATGATACATTTATCTGTCCCACCCTAAAGGCCGGTCTGTGAAAATATTTTCTGACATTAAACCAGTCCATGGCCCAAAAAAGGTTGGGGACCACTGATCTAGAACAATGCAGAAAAATCTGACACCTCCCCCCAGCACCGAACGCTGAACACTTGAATTACTGGTAGACTGGGTGCCTGGTTATAGCATCCCCTAGAGACACGGAGTCAGACCCGAAATTTCCACAAAGCAGTAGTGACTGTGTACTACTGTGTCCTCAGATTAACCGTGGAGATGACATTTACATGCCGGGAAGGGCATGGGTTAGGTACCTCCACCTGTTGTTATGCTTTGTCCTCGTCTCCTTTTCAAGAGTTTGAGTTTTGGATTCTAGTTTCCCATCTGTCAGAGTTCTGTGGCATATTTGCCCACTGTCTTGAGGAAAGTTATTCATTTCTGATCCTCAGTCCTTTATTGCACGAATGGAGATATTTCAATACCTTTCCCACAAAGTGACGCTGAAATGAGATGAAAAATATTGAGCTTCAGTATTGCTTTAGTATAAGCACATAATATAGTATGTATTATTACTGGTCAGAGTGACCATAGTCAGAGCCTCAAACTGTGATCACTAAAGAGCAACAGTAGCATAAACTAGAACCTTCCAAGAAATGCAAGTTGTCATGAGGCTCCCACTAAAATCTACTTGTAACACTTCAGTTACCTGAGATTTCTAACCCTTTTTAAAAGTTTTAATATTTTTGTTTCTTCAAAAGCAAAGCAGCCCTCTCCATGTCATGTAGTCCTTCATGGAGTAAACTATGGTTCTCAAAGTTTGGTCCTAAAAATCAGCATCACCTGGGCAATTAGTAGAGATGCAAATTGCCTGCCTCACTTACCACCTATTGGAAAAAAATATTCACACGCTCACACACACATGTGTGTCTGGGTATGATGTGGTTGGGTTAAACAATCTGGCCCACCATTGATTCAGATGCATACCAAAGACTGAGAATTAGTATTCTCTGAACCATGCATTTTCAACACAACTGAAGTGCAGATTTTATAAACAAGAAATTTTATTTCCTTGGTATAGATAGTGACTTGGGTAACAGAAGTTTTAAATTTTCCCCTGGGATTTATTTTGTAGCCAGTATAAAAGTCATTGTTCTCGTGTCTGACTTTATCAAATGCAATAGGAAAAGACCCTTGCTTTCCATTAATACCAAGAAGAGAGCTCACATTAATCTAACGTGGATTATGGACTCTCTCCTGAACTAAATACTTTGGCCAAGGGTATGGAGGATTAATTGATGGAATCATATTTTCTCCCCTGGAGTGTAGGAAAGTGTCAACTTTCCTTTAACTTGGACTGACATTAGGGGGCTGCTTCTTAAAGAGGCACCAGAAAGTTGGGAACTGGACAGTGGGAAGAGCAAAAAAGAAATGTCTAATCAATTATTTGCACTTAATTGTATTTCTGTTCCTGTTTTATTTTATTCTTTTAAAATTAGAGTTGACATTCAACATTATATTAGTTTCAGGTGTGCAGCATAGTTGTTACATATTTATGCACATTATGAAGTGTTTCCACTTATTTCCAGTACTGATACATATTATTGACTATATTCTTTATTCCTGTGACTACTTAATAACTGTTAATTTGGGTGGAAAAGGTGAATGGATTAAGGAGTACAAAGTTGCACTTATTTTTTATTGCCATGTCTCTGTTAGTGTTTTCTAGCTTGTCTACTATTTGTTTTTGATTTATTATTTCAGTCCTTATCATGGTTGAATTAATTTTTCTTCTCATTTCTGAAGCACTTTCTAATGATTTTCCTAGAGAGACATGTTTTGTGTGGTTTCTCAATTATTGAAATAGAACTGCATAAAGACTTGTCACATTTTCAACCTCTTATGTATATATGTCTAGTCATAATAACTATTTAATTCATAAAAATGTTTATTTTGCTTTCTCTAAGGTTAACTTTGTTGCATAAACTGAAGTGTTGTCTATTTTCCCATTTGGTTAGCAATGAGAAAATGATCACTTCAACCATCTAAAATTTTTCCAAGAAGTTCAAATCAGTATAAATTAGACAAAAATAAAAAAATAAGGCCTACCAATATCAGAGAGTGCTCAAACATAACTATTCTGTTGATGTGCAAATAACTATGATTACATATATCATAGACAATGCTGCACAACTAAAAGCTGTAAGAATAAATAAAAGATTTTATAAAATGGATACAAAAATGTTACGAATAATTTTGATATACAATACAAATCACTAAGACATTATACAGGACAAAAATACCATACATAAAAATAACAAACATGGATATATATATATATATATATATATATATATATATATATATTACACATTAAATGGTTAACTCGGAGGCCTGGACTGCTCAAAAGCCTATACTTGCCTGAGGTCTTTCTATAGCTCCTGGGATGTAACCTCTGAGCTACTAGAATATTCTGCATGATAAGAGTATCTCTGTACATGTAATGCCTTAGGCCACACCAGAAAGTTTAGGCTAACAATGTGATTTACAGTGAATATCTGTTTTTGTATGTATGGGACGTTCAGGCATGGTGTTCCAGTTAGACCTCTGTGGGGCTTGAAGACTGAGGGGCTAAGGTCAGTGACAGAAATGCTCCAAGGTTGTCAATATTTTGCCTGTGCCATCACTCATTAGTGCGGGAAGAATTAAGCATCGTCTGTGTAACAACACAGGAAGGGAATAACAAAAAGCTTTTACCTGTTGTCACCTGGACTCCTCTCTATATGCCCTTTCCCTTTGCTGATTGTAACATGTATCCTTTTGCTGTAATAAATTGTAATTGTTGAGTTTAGCTCTGAGGAGCCACTGAGCCACTTCATCCGCAGGTGTTGTAAGGTACCAAAAACTACAGAATTAATATTAATATTTTAAGAGGCTTGGAGAACATTTTATTAATTTGGGTTAAGGTGTGCAGAGAAATTGTGAGAATAGTCTCTGTACTGTGTGATTGGCATAACCAGGATGGCCCTTGGCATTGTATTGTAAATGCAAAGGGGAGGAAGACATGGATTCCCAGACATTCCACCACGCCTCTGGGGAAAAGGGTGAATGGCTAGCCAGGTACAGGGAGAGAAAAGCCAAAATAAACCTTTTCTCATAGCAATGAGCCATTCGCGGGCATTTGTCCCCACCGAAACTACCTCTCCTATGTATTGATAAATGTATATGGTTAACACATGTGACTCTGGACAGAGAGATGGCAAATAAACACTAGATAATATAGGAATGCCTTTAATATGTAAAGAGACATCTTTCTACTATTGTGTTGGCTTGTAAATTTTGTTTTCTCCAAAATGATGTATGACTTGCAAATTGAACATGGTCCTATCATGTTAAAGGACATATGACTATAACCAATAGTGGTAAAGGGCTCCTAATTACAATTTTTGCTTCTGTACTTCCCACTTACAAAACTATAAAAACTAGGTAGAACAAAGGGCCGGCGCACTCTCCCTCAGATTTCTGTTGGAGCTGCCGCTGCTTGGCCAAGCTAGACAATAAAGCTTTGATGTGTAAACGAGGGACCTTGTTCCTGTCTTCCATGTTTTGGGTCCCTCCAAATTTGGCTTAACAGCTCTTCTGGTTTCTGTGACTTTTTCTAAGAAATCATCACTCCTGAAAGTGTTCTTAGAGATCTCCAGTATACAAAGGAATGAATGATGTCCAAAGGTGAGCACACTTTACCTAATTTAAAGAATGTGAGAATTTCTAATGTGCGAGGAGTAGTTCTCACTTAAGCTCTCTGGAAAGTCGCCTTGAATCCACAGCTAAATCTATGGTATTCTTGAGTCCATGCTCCTGCTTCCATACACCGTAGCATTCTAGAAGAATTAACATTGTAATTTCTACAGATCGGGACAGAAGCAAGGAATTCACCCTCTGGAACAGGAGTGGAGGACCTTTTTGGCTGAGAGAGCCATGAACGCCACATATTTTAAAATGTAATTCCGTGCAAGCCATACAATATGTTTAACACTAAATACAAGTAAATGTGTGCATTTTATGTAAGACCAACACTTTTAAAATACAAGTGTCTGAATTCTTTTTAATAAAGTTATTATGCTGTTGTAAACCAATGATGAATAAAATACTTCTTACCATTAATGCGACTTCTGATGCTGCATGGTTTTACTGATGCTTTGTAGTCTGGTTGATACATGGTGAGGTTAAGCTTCGTGCAGGCGTTGAGACTTTCAACCGTTAAACGTGATCATAGGTTGGTCTTAACATTCTTTAGATGTGAGAAAGACTGCTCACATGCATAGGTAGAGCCAAACGTTGTCAGTACAGCAATACTCACATGCTGCAGTATGTGGTATGTGACATGAAGCACATTTCAAGTTTTGACAATCAGCTGGTCTGCTGGTTGAAGTTTTTTCATTTCTCCCTACTTGTGTTTGCTCGCCAACTCTGATTGCTATCGTGCAAGTCTTTCCAAATCTTCATTCAGTGACTTGAACTGATTCACCCACATATCTGCGGCCTTCAGGTCAGCAGCTTGTAGCTCAAAATCTCTGACGGAGACACTGGGGATGTAACTTAAGTAGGCGCTGTCCATTGCACACTCATGTGGATGGGTGATGAACTTAAAAAGACGAGTGCACTCACAAAATTCTCCAAAGCGCTCTTTGAATGACTACAGGAGATTAGATGTGAAGCCTGCTAGCTGATGGAGATCAAGATGTTGAGCAGAGTCACTTGCTGTGCATGCATCTTTAAACTCTCCCAGTTTTTCAAAGTGTAGTAAACGACCTGTTTCAATGTCGGTGATGAAGAGTTCCAGCTTGTTTTCAAATGCAAACACTGCTTGTTGAAGGGATAAGACTGTATTTCCAATGCCTTGCATTTTCACATTGAGCTGGTTCAGATGTTCAGTCATGTCCACAAGATAGTAGAACTTCAGGAGCCACTCAGTGTTAGCTACCTCAGAATGCTTGATGTTTTTCATTTCAAGAAAAGTTCGGATTTGGCTCAGACAAGCCGTGAAATGGCTGAGTACCTTCTTCTTGATAAAAAACACACATTGCTGTGCAAAAGCAGACCAGGATAATTATTCCCAACTTCATTCATCAGTATTTTAAACTGGAGATCATTTAAAGCTTGGGCAACAATAAAGTTGACCACCCAAATGACCAGTGACATCACTTCAACAAGCTGCTCGCCACACATCTGAGCACAAAGTGCCTCCTGATATAAGATGCAGTGAAAACTTAGATGGGTCTCTTTTCCTGTTCACAAAGAAGTGTTATGAATCCTCTGTTTCTCCCCACCATACATGAAGCACCATCAGTACACACTGAAATAAGTTTATCCATTGGTAGATTTTTTTCTTTAGCAAACTCAGTGAAAGACTTGAATAAATCCTCCCCTCTTGTTGTCTCTTTCATAGGCTAAACAGCAAGACTTTCCCCATGTAGTGTGTCACCAACAGCATACCTTGCAATCACGCTGAACTGGGATAAATGGCTTACGTCTGTTGACTCATCCAAAGCGAGAGAAAAGAGTGGTGCTGCATTTGTGTCCTTCACTTGTGTTGCCTCAATTTGACTTGCCAACATGATGGTACAATTGTGAACAGTTCTTGCCGACAGAGGTATGTCTTTCATTTGTTTGATTATCTTGTCTTTATCCGAAAAGTCATCAAAAAGTTCACTGGCAACATCAAGCATGAATGTTTTGGCATACTCCCCATCTGTGAATGGCTTTCCGTTTCTCACAATTGCTAAAGCACCATCAATGCTAGCCAAATTCCAGTCACCTTGTTGGGTCCAAACATGGAGTTGCTGCTGACTAGCTTGCACTCTGCACAGTAGCTCTTGACATGCTTTCTTCCTGCTGTCCTCTGCTGGATATTTCAATGAAAATGTAGCATGGCGTGTGTCGAAGTGCCGCTTTATATTTGACCGTTTCATCGATGCAATTTTTTTCTTAGTTTTTTAAATTTATTTATTCATTTTAGAGAGAAGAGGGAGAGACAGAGAGAGAGAGGAGAGACAGAGAGAGAGAAGGGGGGGAGGAGCTGGAAGCATCAACTCCCATATATGTGCCTTGACCAGGCAAGCCCAGGGCTTCGAACCAGCGACCTCAGCATTTCTAGGTCGACACTTTATCCACTGTGCCACCACAGGTCAGGCCAATTGATGCAATTTTATCATTGCATATTAGACACACTGTAGATCCTTCTCTCTCCACAAAGGCGAATTCCTCTGTCCATTACTGCTGAAAACTACAATGCCCTTCATCTTTTTTTCTTTTAGCCATGTTCTTTGTCAAAGGGGTTTCTGCAGTTAGCTAGCTGACTACTTGATTAAAAGGAGGGAAGTTTATTTCCTGACCTCACAATGACCCGTGTACCTTTCGCATTATCCAATACAAATTTGGGGTTGTCCCGGAGGACAGCTGTGATTGGCTCCAGCCACCCGCAACCATGAACATGAGCAGTAGGAAATGAATGGATTGTAATACATGAGAATGTTTTATATTTTTAATGTTATTATTTTTTTATTAAAGATTTGTCTGCGAACCAGATGCAGTCATCAAAGGAGCGACATCTGGCTCGTGAGCCATAGGTTCCCGACCCCTGCTCTGGAAGAAAGCAAGGCAGCAGATTTAGAAGAGATGTTTCTACTATCTTAAGAGAAAAATTGCAAAAATTTTAAAACAGAGTTTTATATATTAAGGAAGCCAATATCAATCCATTTGTCTGGAATTTGAACATAACACTCTTTGATATGTGTGATTTATGCAACCTTAGCGGATCTGGGGAAGGGATTAATGTCACTTAAACCCCCTAAATTGAGATCTTAGGGTGCATAATTTCCTAAAGGAAAACTGGAATGGAACTTTTCAACACAATATCAGAACCAATCAAAATCCCATATGCAGTATCACTTACATAGTTCTATTGTCACTGAAGGATCCTCACGTAACTCCTCAAGTTTGAAGGCTCCAGGGAAATCAATAATACTTCATTCTTTCATTCAATGGAACCTCGAGTGTGTGTGCACAAGAAACACACCTTCCACAACCTTCAGTCCTCTCTGCTTTGACAAACTCCTGTTTGTTCTTCATGTATAGGGAAAAATTCAGTGAGTATTTTTTTCAGAGCACTTGGATGGAATAGAGTATATAGGCTTAGTGTAAAATCTCTGGACTCTTATTGCCTGGGTTCCAATTCCACACGTACCATGACTATTGTGTTCATTTGTGTACTGTCAATGTAAAACATGTCCAAATCTATAAGACTGTTTATTAGTCTATTTGAGCCAAATTGTCGAAAATTGCTGGGAAGCAAAGTCTCAAGGGATTGAGAAAGTGCTCTGGAAAATGGCTGTTTCAGCACTCATTTTATACATTAGAATCAAAGGGGAAGACTTAAGGGGTTACATGAAATCCACTGGTGATAGATTAAGGAAGCATGAGAAAGCAAAGGGAAGGCATCTTTGGAATTGGATAAAAAGCACGATTTAGAGACACATACTTCTTTTATATAGGCAACTAATGGATAGTTAAGAGTTAACAATTAACATGATAATAATAAGAATGAGGAGGTTTGTGGTTCCTGCTCTGGTGGTGTGACTGCGCCTTGCCCCTCAGGGCACAGAAAAGATTACCCTTACATTTGAAAGGTGCGTTATCAGGAACATTATTGTAGATGCAAAAACAAAAAACAAAAAAAACTATAGACATGCTAGATTAAGGTAACTACTTACCTTTGTTAGAGAAAAATACTGCCCTAGGGCATGACTACTCACCACTAACCACTTTTATTTAGAAAGTGTTCATGTCAGAACCTCCTGTGTGATTACTGTAGGGGTCTGGGTTTGCAAGGCCACCATGCAGGCCTCCCCTGAGCTTGTCAGGTTCAGCATATGGCCCCTTTTTCATCCACAATATGTTTTTTTTTTATTTTCTCTAAGTATTTTTTTATTCACTTATAAATGAAGATAATGGTATTCACCTCATGGTGTTACTGAAGACTAATGAAAAGCACTTAGTACTAGTCAAACAGTAATCAGTCAGTACCTGTTAAATGTTATTATCATTATTTATTCTTCATTCTAAGCTCAGTAGAACTTTTAATTATTTTTCTCCCTTGGTTGATGTGTGTTGGGCAGATAAAATGTATTATGCTCACTTTGTTAAAGATGGCACTGCCCACGTGGAGGCCTTCGCCCAGGTGATATTAATGTGTGTTGGGGGCAAGCTGTGGGCAGGCAGGATGGTTTTGGGATTAAGCCTTTCCCACCCTTTTTGATGTGGGGTGGTACAATCCAATCATGCCTCAGAGAAGTGACTTTGTATTAGAGACTTCCCTACTTTGTATATTGGATTAAAGGTTTTGAATCTACACTATAAAATGGGGGCAGAACGGGAGCTTGCTCTCTTGGTTCCTGAGATTAGAGGAGAGAGCAGAGAGGAGAGCAGAGAAAGGCCACGTGGAAGAGGCCAGGAGAAGCAGCCAAGATGGCGGAGTGTTGAGTGAGAAGCCAGTTTGTGCAGTTTGTGCAGGGAGGAGGAAGGAGATGGGAAACAGATGTGAATACGTCTGGTGAGCTAGAAACCTTTGATTCTAGGAAACTTGGATAACTCAGTAGCTTTGTGAGCACTGCACGTGAGTGGGTTTTGGAGCCCAGTGTGTGTTTTTACTTGCCCGCCGGGTGCAAGCTAGGATTAAAGATGACGGCCCACCAGTTTTTGGCTCCTTTGTTTCTTTACCGACTGTCCGAATCCAATGCGAACCTGCATGTGAATGGCCACGATGGTGGCCCTGGCCCTGGCTGCTGGCTTTACAATGTGATACTCCCTCTTCTGAATGTTTTTACACATTTGGGGAGCTGGGTGAAAAAGGTGAAGGGATTGTGAAGGGACAGATTTATAGTTACAGAACAGTCATGTGGATGTAAAGTACAGCATAGGAAATATAGGCAATGATTTTGTAATAACTATGTATGGGCCAGGTGAGTACTGGATATATCAGGGAACATTTTTAAAGTATATGTTGTAAGGTCAGTGGGCAATAGAGGAAGGTCACGTGAGGAACCAAGCCTGTGAACTTCGGCTGGAACCACCCACACCCATGCACGCCAAAAGAAACTTCCCAGGAGTCCTTTGGAAAAGAGCAACCATCTGTCAGCCAATGACATTTCGCCATGTCATATTACCTTGACCACCCTAAACGACCCTTTAAATTTCCCCCACGTGGTTTCCCCCATGAGTCTTCTCTGGCCACTGTCCCCCAGACCAGAGAACCTCATTGGGAGGGATGCGCTATACTAAATAAAGCCTTTATTATTCCACACTTTGTGGCTATGCCCTTCCTCCTTTCTCAGTGGGGGGAAAAATACCTTACATATGTAAGGCCAAGGGCCACCACTGTCGTGGCCATTCACATGCAGGTTCTCATTGGATTCAGGCAGATGGTAAAGAAACAGTGGAGCCAAAAAAGAGTGGACCATTCCTTTATTAAAGTCTCACACCAGCTGAGGAGCAAACACACAGGGAAAACACTGCCCTCTTCATTCAGAGCTCACAAAACCCTAACACATTTCTCGGTTCCACAACCAGAAGAATCTTCTCTGGTTCCTCCTAGAATCAAAGGCCCCAACAGTCTCAGTGGAGCTTGCAAAAGCCCCTCAGCTCTGGTTCCCATCTGCATTCCCTTTACACTCACTCTGCACACATGGCTTTTTTCTCTCTTCTCCTTCTCTTCTCTCCTCTTTTCAAAACTTTCTGGTGCAAAAACCTCTCCTCCAGCAAACATTAGCAAAACAATAGCCCTTCTCAAGCAGGAGGGTAATTTGCAATTTCACAGACCACATGTACCTGGCGCTGCTCAGCCCCCAATGCAAACTATAAGTGAGCAAACATAAAAATCATATTTTACAAACTTATTTGATCAACAGTATATAAGTGTCCAACCGTTATGTTCTATACCTGAAACCAATACAAAATTATATCAAATGTAAACTGTAATTGAAAAAAAAAAATTTTTTAAAGAACTGAATTAATTTTCCCTAATGGAATACCAGAAGTTACAGATAGATTCTGCTGCTTTAGTCTTTTCTTTTAATGCATGAGTATGCATGTTAATTATAGATTTGACTTCACTTATATTTTTAGTATTTATTAGACTAAATACTATGTATCTCAATGATTCAATAAATAATGCACATAATAAAATGAAGGATTTTTAAACAAATTTTATTTTAAAAATAAATGAATAATTTAATTTGAAACACTAAATTATAAACTTTAGAATGTTTTTAAAAAAGAAACAGATCTGACAAGATAGCTCCCTTCATTACAGTGTTGTTCTGAAAAGCAGAGGTTGTAGATTAGAATTCCGGTCAAGGTACATACAGGAACAGATCAGTGGTTCTGTCTCTTTCTCACCTTCCTTTCTCTCTAAAATCAATTTTTTTAAAAATAAAAGAAAAATAAAGAAAGAAGCACTAAATTATCCTGTGGCAAAATTCCAATTCCTTAATATGGATAAAGCAGAGGTATCTTGAAGGTGCACTGATCTATAACTATACCTGAGAAAAAATGAAATATATGAAAAAAATTCAATACCAATTCATGTTCAAATGAGATGATCTTTTATTATTAAAATGTACTAGAAGTCTTTAGTATTTCATATCACATTTGTTATTTTAATAATCTAAAAGGCAAGGATTATATACTTCTCGTAACTCCTTTCAATAAAGGAAAAGACAAGAAAAGGTATTAATTTGATGCCAAACATTGAAGCACAAAATACAACTAGCTTAATGAATGAATGTTTCTGAGCATTGGTTAACATCTAAACCAGGGGTTGGGAACCTATGGCTCACGAGCCAGATGTGGCTCTTTCGATGGCTGCATCTGGCTCGCAGACAAATCTTTAATAAAAAAATAATGTTAAAAATATAAAACATTCTCATGTATTACAATCCATTCATTTCCTACCACTCATGTTTATGGTTGCAGGTGGCTAGAGCCAATCACAGCTGTCCTCCAGGACAACACCAAATTTTTATTGGATAATGCGTAACGTACACAGGTTGTTGTATGGCTGTCATGGAATTATATTTTAAAATACGTGGCATTCACAGTTCTCTCAGCCAAAAAGGTTTCTGACCCCTGATCTAAACCTTTCTGAACCTGGTGAATCTCACTGTTACTATGAGTGAATACCTAGTCTAACCACTTATCTAGGAAGATAATCTGTTTTGTAACCTTTTAAAATCATCACTGTTCATAATACTACCTTTAGGAAAATACCTCATGGGCCCCAAATTACCAACAAAATAAAATCCACAATCTAATAGCCAGTAGTCAAAATATTCTGCCATCTGGCTTCCAAATGTCTTTCCAAAATTATCTCCCACTGTTTTTTCTCACACACACAGTATGTTTCAGCCAAAAAAAAAAAAAAAAAATTACCTAGTTGTCTTTGAACATATACCGACTTTCTGCATCTCAGTGGCTGTGTCTCAACTCTTCCAGTGATGAAATCTCATCAACCCCAAATCTGAACCATCTGTCAATGGAGCTCAGATGCCAAATCAACCATGAAGTCACACCAGATTGCTATAGATAACAGTAATTTTTCTACCCGCCAAAGTTCCATCACACCAATGACTCATTTTGTCATTCACCACATTCTATGTTGCATTAAAAATATTTATGCAGAAAGCTTACAATTTAGAGTAAAATATTCTCGAAGTAGAATCCTTTTTTGATTTACCATTTTATCTTTTTCCACTTTCTACTGCCTTATTCACTGAGTATAATTGCCTTGGTAACATAGGAAAAGGTAACATTTATGGCAACTCTCAAAGGGAAATATCATTCACTGATTTCATTTTAATAAGTGTCAGTGTTTCTTTGATGAATATATAACTGTAACTCTTATATACCCAGAAATCTTTATTTACCAATCTCACAGTAGTTAAACCATCGTGAGCTATAATTTAATTGACAAAACAGCTGCACAGTTCAATTTTTTGTCCTTATTTCTGAAAAGAATGTTTAAAGGGATACAATGATAATGATCTAAGTAATTGTAGTAATATTTTTAGATTATCATATGATCTGGTAAGTGCATTATTTTAGTCATTGAGATAAAATGGGAAACAACCCTATTTTGTTTAAGTTGTACTTTATTTTTCCAATGGAAGAAAGCCCAGTCCATAAATGAAGGACAATATTTTTACAAAAAGTAGTGATTCACTCAACTTTTCTACCTCTACTGCCCAATTTGGTTGACAAATATCTCGACAAGTGAGTAATTTTGTTCCAGTGAGATTACTATTCATTAACTAAAATTAATACAAAATAAATGGGAAGAATAAAGAGTAAAGTAAGATAATAGAATTTTGTAAACTGTGATCATAAGAAATCTTGGGCCTGGCTTCTGGTGGCGCAGTGGATAAAGCATCGACCTGGAACGCTGAGGTCGCCGGTTCAAAACCCTGGGCTTGCCTGGTCAAGGCACATATGGGAGTTGATGCTTCCTGCTCCTCCCCCTCTTCCCCCTCTGTCTTCTCTAAATTGAATAAATAAAAAAAATATTTTAAAAATTTTTAAAAAAGAAAACTTGGTTAACAGGTACTAAAATTATTATCTAGCAAAATAAAGTTATGGAAATGACTATAAATATATAAATAAAATTAGTCCAGAAATATTTGTTAATATATATGTAATTTTAAGAGATACATGTAAAACCTTTAGTTCTAATGGGTTAAAAATATTATTTATTAAATAGCGTTAAAACAGCCCTGGCCGGTTGGCTCAGCGGTAGAGCGTCGGCCTAGCGTGCGGAGGACCCGGGTTCAATTCCCGGCCAGGGCAAACAGGAGAAGCGCCCATTTGCTTCTCCACCCCTCCACCGCGCTTTCCTCTCTGTCTCTCTCTTCCCCTCCCGCAGCCGAGGCTCCATTGGAGCAAAGATGGCCCGGGCACTGGGGATGGCTCTGTGGCCTCTGCCTCAGGCGCTAGAGTGGCTCTGGTCGCAACATGGCGACGCCCAGGATGGGCAGAGCATCGCCCCCTGGTGGGCACAGCGTGGCCCCATGGTGGGCGTGCCGGGTGGATCCCGGTCGGGCGCATGCGGGAGTCTGTCTGACTGTCTCTCCCTGTTTCCAGCTTCAGAAAAATGAAAATAAAATAAAAAAATAAATAAAATAAATAAATAAATAGCGTTAAAACAAATGGTGGCTGTTGGGAAAAATACTATTCGTTCTTAACATAGATGGCAAAATATGTATTTTTGAGTGATTTAAAGAGATAAATATAATTAACATAAATATGATAGATTATTATATTTTAGATAGTTGAGCAACAGGTGAGAAAAAAATGAAAAAATCTAAACATGATATAAATACTGTTCCCCTAAAATTCTATTTTTAAAAGATTTTATTTGTTCATTTTAGAAAGGAGAGAGAGAGAGAGAGAGAAAGAAGGGGAGGAGCAGGAAGCATCAACTCCTATATGTGCTTGGCAGGCAAGCCCAGGGTTTCAAACTGGAGACCTCAGCATTCCAGGTCGATGCTTTATCCACTGCACCACCACAGGTTAATCCCAAAAATTCTAAGTTTATTTTGGATCTTAGAGAATTTCACTGTGCAAATTACAAAGACAAAGAGAAATACAGTGACTTGATCTGTTATTCAAAGAAAGCACGGTAACATCTATAGAAGGACCACCTGTTTTTTGTTTGTTTGTGTGTTTGTTTGTTTTTGTTTTTCCACAATGCCAGGTTTATTAGGGGAGACCTCTCGAATAAGCCAATAGAGTCACATGCACGTCACACTCAGGGTGGATAGCTTATGGGATAGAAGCGAGCAGAGTAAGCATAGGGCATAAAGTTTCAGTCACTGCGGGCATGGGTCTCAAACCAGGGGGCTGCATGGTCACACACGTCTGGTGGATTGGAAGTCCAGTAGGGTTCCAGGCGGGAACTCTGGCACAGCCAAGCTCAGTGTTGGGTGGTCAAAGCTCTGAGATTCTATAGCCCATAAGTGGCGGAGGTTCCACTCATGTTGGTGTTCAGGTGGAGTCCTTATCCAAGTGTCCAAACTTTTGGTTTTAGGCATTCTGGGCTCCTCCTAAGAGTGTTTTCATTGCACCCTATTACCTTAATCTTGACATAGCAACTGACATAACTATCATGTGACAGTGACTTCATATTAAATTGCCAAAAGTGTTCAAAAAGTCCACCCTGATCTTGCTCTATACAGTTGGGGACCACCTTTTAAAATATATGTTTCAGGTTCTACCTAATAAAGAAACCTTAATAAATCCAGAGGAAAGTAACATATTTTCCTATCATTAAAATAGACTATATAAGATTTGTTATTGGCATAGAAAAATTTTGTAGGGTGTACAGATATCAAATACAATGTTGTACATCTGAAATTTGTTATTAACCAATGTTACATCAATAAAATAAATAAATAAGAAAACAAACAAATAAAATAAGGATGAGGGGAGAAAAGATAAACCTTGTTCCAGAAAGGAGACCTTGACTGTAATGTTGGCTGTGATATAACAACAAACTTTGTTTTAGAGACTTACATATATTTGTACATTTTCTCAAGTTTATAAGGAAATAACTATTTCTATTTTGCCAACAAAATTTGATGAGATTTTCAGAAATTTCATTATTTGTTTAAGGACTCGTTAAGTCTCAACCCAAGGTTTGGATCCTTGCACTGTGACTGCAGGTAAGTATTATTATCACTATTCCAAAAGTCTGGATGGTTTAATTCATCCATAGAAAAATAAACTATAACAAGTTTATAAAATAGAAAATAAAACTAAAATGAGATTATAAAATGCTGTACACAGTGTTCATAATTGGTCTTTTAGTGTATTCAAAACAAATAGAAAAGATCCAGTTTTCAGCAGGAATCTCTTCCAGGGAAATGAGCTGAATCAAATCAGATGAACCATATGTCATGGTGGTAATGTAGTCTGCTTTTCTTTTATAGATACTGTTCAGGTGTGTGTGTGTGTGTGTGTGTGTGTGTGTGTGTGTGTGTGTATACACAAATAATGATTACAAATTGAACAAATTCTATCAGTCAATGACCTAACAATTTAATTTTGCCTCCTTAAAGACTATTACACAGAATAAAATTTATATTAAACCGTAGAAGATAAGCATACTTCATTAATTTTTAGAATAAAAAACAATACTTTGGCAAAGAGTTATGCAAAGAATTCTGTGTAGCAAGTGGTAAACTGAGAAGTTATAAGTTTGTAATCACTGCTTAGCAACAATCTAGGATGAATGCCCAGAAAATAATTTCTAACTATTAGAGACAGGTAAAATTTAGAAAGAATAAAATATAACGTTGTTGAAGCTTCTGAAAGAAACGATGCTTTGTCTCTGAGCTTAGATATCACTATTAGATTCTACATAATGGCATTACTGCTTTTTCCCTCCTTGATATGTTTTTATTTCAAGCCCTAGTTATTTCTACTGATACTGTTTGAGTGACATATACCTCGGTTTTTTGACAACTAAAAAGTTTTTCTTATTCCTAAATTGCTATCATCTTGTATATATACTGAGAAAAATAATCAAATCAAAACTTGAAACACTCAGAAATACAATATGTTTCATATATTTACTAAATAGAAATAACAATTTAATAATTCCATAGTTCCTCATAGTTTATAAAATACTTTCCTGACAATCATATCATTCATTGCTTTTTAAACTGAATTTTATTGGGGTGACACTGGTTAACATAATTATACAGGTTTCAAGTGTTCAATTCTACAACATATCTCTGTACACTATATTGTGTGTTCACCCCCCAAGTCAAGTCTTATTAATCACCATTTATCCCTTCCCTTCTATTCTCTCCTTTACCTCCCAACCCCTAGCAATCACCATACTATTATCTGTCTTCGTGAGGGATTGTGTGTGTGTGTGTGTGTGTGTGCGTGCGTGCACGCGCGTGCACATCCTTTTTTGCTCTATCTCTCTACCTCCCTCTCCCAAACCACCTCCCCATGACAGCTGTCAACCCGCTCTCTATGTATGTGTCTGTTTATATTTTCCTTGTTAGTTCATTTTGTTCATTAGATTCCCCCCAGTTGAAATCATTTGGTACTTGGCTTTCTCTGACTGGCTTATTTCACTTAGCATAATAATCACCAGGTCCATCCATGCTGTCCCAAAAGGTAACATTTCCTTCTTTTTTATGGCCGTACAGTATTCCATTATGTAAATGTATCACAGCTTTTTCATTCACTCGTCCACTGATGGGCACTTGGGCTGTTTGTTGATCTTGTCTATTATAAATAATGCTGCAAGAAACATAGGGGTGCATATGTTCTTTCAAATTGGAAAGGAAGAGTACCGTATTTTTCACTCCATAAGATGCACCTGACCATAAGACACAACTAGGGTTTTAAGGAGGAAAATAAGAAAAAAAATTCTGAACCAAATGGGGTGTTAAAATATTTAATAAAATACCATATTTTCATTCCATAAGGCGCACGGGCATTTTCCCCTCTACTTTCGGGGGGGAGGGAAGTGTGTCTCATGGAGCGAGAAATAAAGTAACTGGTATTTTTAATTAAATTTACTGGGGTAACAGTGGTTCACAAAACCATACATATTTCAATTGTACAATTCAATGAAGTGCCATTTGCCCAGAGCATTGTGCACTCATCACCCAAACAAAGTCTTTTCCATCCCCATTTTCCACCGCTTTTGCCCATCTCCAACTACCCCAACTCTCTTTTCTCTCTGGCTAACAACACACTGTTGTCTGTGTTTATGTGTTAAATATACGTTTTTGTTTTTTGGGTTTTTTTGCTTAAGTTCTTCACCTTCTTTCATCCAGCCTTCCAACCCTGGAGCTGACACTTATATGCACATAATGGGCACAGGTGGAAGACACATTAAATAAATATGAAAAAAATGGCCAATATTCTGTAGTATGTAACTACTTGAGAAATAGTCCCAGTAAATATTTAATGTGATCTCCCTGTTCTAAACCTTCTGTTGAGGGACAACTTACATACACCTGAACTCATCAATTGTAAGCATGTAAGTTGATGAAATTTGACAAGCCAGCAATAACAAGGAATGTACTCATCTTCAGTGAATGAATAAAAATATGCAGTTAGTAGATGGACCAATGCTAAGTAAAATAAGCTAGTCAGAGAAAGACAAATACCATATGATTTCACTCATATGTGGAATCTAAAGGACAAAATAATGAACAAAGAACATTGAAACAGACTCGTAGATACAGAGAACATTTTGACAGTTGCCAGATTGAGAATGGGGGTGAGGTGAGAGGTGAAAAACGTGAAGGGATTAAGAAGTAAAAATTGGTAGTTACAAAATAGTCATGGGATTGTAAATTATAGCACAGAGAATGTAGTCAGTAATATTGTGATAACTATGTGTGGTGATGGGTGGGTACTGGAAATATTGTGGGGAAACACTTTGTAAAGTAGATGATGGTCCAACCACTATGCTGTACACCTGAAACTAATACAACACAATATTGAATGTAAACTGTAATCAAAAATAAAATTTAAAAATTTGCAGTTAGCATAATATTTGAAAGGAAAAGACTAGGTGATTTCCCATGGCTTTGAGAACAAGGGCAAGAATATTAGTTCTTACCATTTCTAGTCAAAATTGCAGTGGAGGTCCTGGCTAGTTTAATAAGGCAGGAAAAGAAAAGAAAATATATATGGATTGCAAAACAATGTGTTACAATTTTTTTTCAGATATGGCATTATCATATATATAGAAAATCTGAAGTAATATACAAAAAAGCAAGCAGAACTAATAAATTAATTTATCAAATTTTTAGGCTACAAGATCAACACACAAAAAAACAATTGCATATCTATATGCCACCAAATAACCACTAAAAATAAAATTAAAACATTATCATGCAAAATAGCATCAAGAAACATGAAACACCTAGGGAGACATTAACAAAATATGTGCAAAACCTCTAAGTGAAAACTACGAACACTGCTGAGAAAAACAGAAGGTCTAAAGAAACTGAGATACACCATTGTCTTGGATTGGGAATCTCTGTAGTGTTAAAATATCAGTCTTTTCCAGACTGATTCACAGGCTCACCATCAATAAAAACGTCAGCAAACTTTTCATGTAAAAAATTACAAAACTATTTTAAGATTAATATGTTAGTGCAAAAGATTTATAATAGCCCAACTTTTTGAAAAGTTAAGGATCTTTACTACCTGATTTCTGAACTTCCCACAAAGCTCCAATATGCAATAGAGTATAATATTGGCATAAGGAATGTAGAAATATGGCTAATTAATATTGAAAAGGGTGCCAAGCTAATCTAATGGAAGAAGGAAGAGGTGTTTCAATAAATACTGTAGCCTGACCTGTGGTGGCGCAGGGGATAAAGTGTCAACCTGGAAATGCTGAGGTTGCCGGTTCAAAACCCTGGGCTTGCCTGGTCAAGGCACATATGGGAGTTGATGCTTCCAGCTCCTCCTCCCTTCTCTCCCTCTGTCTTTCCTCTCTAAAAAAAATGAATTAAAAAAAAAAAAGACACTGCCTTTCATCAGAAAGAGTGTCAAAAAAAAAATACTGTAACAACTGAATAACCATGTGTAAAAAATATATATGGACATGTATTTCACAATATATAAGTGAACTTGAAAGAAATCTTAGACCTCAATATAAAAGTGCAATCTACAAAACACATAGAAAAAAATCTTTCAATCCTTGCCATAGAGGATTTTTTAGAGAGGGTTTAAAAATCAGAAAGAGCTTGGATTTCATCATATATATATAGTTCTCTTCCTAAAAGTTGAGAAATGAAGGGCAAGTCACAGATCCAGAGAACATATTAACCATTGATACATCTGAAAAAGAGACTTGTATCCAGAACACAGTGTGTCTGTAAAGTCATGGTGCACTTTTGACCAGTCACAGGAAAGCAACAAAAGAAGATAGAAATGTGAAATCTGCACCAAATAAAAGGAAAACTCTCCCAGTTTCATACCTATTCAGTGCAGTTCGATGTGGGCTCACGCACAGATTTTTTAGGGCTCCTTAGGTAGCTATTCTGTATAGCCTCTACAGACTCGTCACTGACTGATGGCCTACCAGAATGGGGTTTCTCCACCAACTGCCAGTTTCCTTCAACTGCTTATCCCACCGAGTAATGTTATTCCTATGTGGTGGCACTTCGTTATAAACGCGCCGATACTCACGTTGCACTTTGGTCACGGATTCACATTTAGCGAGCCACATAACATACTGAACTTTCCTCTGTACCGTCCAGATGTCGACTGGCATGGCCGTGGGCTGCTCCGCTGTATACACAGTGTTACGTCATCCTCTGCGCATGCGCACATGCTGCCACATCATCCTACAGAAACTGGAAGGGTTTTCCTTTAATTTGGTGCAGATTTTACATTTCTATCATCTTTTGTTGCTTTCCTGTGACCGGTCAAAAGTGCACCATGACTTTATGGACACACTGTATATAAAGTATTATCCCAATTAATAATTAGAAGACAGCTTTAAATATATGAACAACCATCTTCAGTAAATACTTAGCTAAAGAACATTCAATAAGCACATGAATAAAATTTAAAATTCCTTAGTCCTCAAGGAAATAGAAATAAAATCTACAATCAGATACCAATTCAACACCTTCTATAAATGGCTAATTTTTAAAAGTGTCACAGAACCACCTGAGCAGTGGTGCAGTGGATAGAGCATCGGACTGGGATGCGGAGGAACCAGGTTTGAAACCCTGAGGTTGCCAGCTTGAGCGCAGGCTCATCTGATTTGAGCAAAGCTCACCAGCTTGATGTCAAGGTTGCTGGCTTGAGCAAGGGGTCACTGGCTCTGCTGTAGCCACACAGTCAAGATACATATGAGAAAGCAATCAATGAACAAGTAAGGTGCCACAATAAAGAATTGATGCTTCTCATCTCTCTCCCTCCTTTCTGTCTGTCCCTATCTGTCCCTCTCTCTGTCTCTCTCTGTTCCTGTCACAAAAAATAATAAAAAAAGTGTCACAAAAACCAAAAGTTAGTGAGGTTATGGAGCAACTGAAACTTCATTCACTGATTTGGGACTGCAAAACAGTAAAGCAACTTTGGAGAACATTTAGGCAGTTTTTTCTTCATTTTTTAATATTTATTTTATTGATTTTTAGAGAGAGAGTAAGGGGGAGAGAGAGAGAGAGAGAGAGAGAGAGAGAGAGAGAGAGAGACTGGAACATCAATCTATTCCTGTACGTGCCCTGATCAGAGATTGAACCAGTAACCTCTGCTTTTCCAGATGTGATCTAACTATCCGTGCTATTTGGTCAGGGCTAGGCAGTTTCTTGAAAAGTTAACCATATCCCACCATATGATCCAACCCCTCTAACTCCTCTACAAAAATGTTCATAACTACTTTATTTATAATAGTTAAAATCTGAAAAGAACTGTAATCTCCATCAAATCATAAATAGGTAAAAATAAGTGGTACAACCATACAATAAAATTTTAATTCAACAATGAGAGGAAACTGATTTCTGATACATGCTAAAACATGAATGAACCTCACAAACATTATGCCAAATGAAGGAAGCAAGACAAATTAGACCACATACAGTATGACTCTATTAACATGAAATTACCAAAAAAATTCTAAAGAGACATAAAGCAGGATCATAAAAAATATTTCAGGCCCTGGCCAGTTGGCTCAGTGGTGGAGCATCAGCCTGGCATGCAGAAGTCCTGGGTTCGATTCCTGGCCAGGGCACACAGGAGAGGCGCCCTTCAGCTTCTCCACCCTCCCTCTCTCCTTACTCTCTGTCTCTCTCTTCCCCTCCCGCAGCCAAGGCTCCATTGGAGCAAAGATGGCCTGGGTGCTGGGGATGGCTCCATGGCCTCTGCCTCAGGCACTAGAGTGGCTCTGGTTGCAACAGAGCGATGCCCCAGATGGGCAGAGCATCGCCCCCTGGTGGGTGTGCCGGGTGGATCCTGGTCGGGCGCATGCAGGAGTCTGTCTGACTGCCTCCCCATTTCCAGCTTCAGAAAATACAAAAAAATAAATAAATAAATTCAAAATAATGTAACTATTTCTTTGGCTTTTATATCATTAATTATGAATACAGCATATGCTTAATGTAAAACTTCCAAAAATGCAAATGCATATCCTTTTGCAGAAAGAAACCATAATTAGCTACCAAATGTGTATATTAACAAATGCATATATGTATACATTTACATAAATAATAGATACATTTGTGCATTTATATGAAACTCTACCATTTGCTTGTTTTATTAGAAATGTGTCTTGGAGGTATTTTTGTAAGTATCTATAGATTAACCAGATTGATTGTTAAAGTTGTATAGCAGTCACAATGTAGATGCACTATAATTTCTTTCACAATTACTTTGCCTTTTATGTATTCATACACTTTTTATTGGTTCCTTCATTCAATCAAGGGTACAGAAGGTGCTGCATTGAATAAAAAGGCCGCAAGGTAGGCTGCCAGACCCACAGAAAACATTTGCTCTTTGCAGTTGAATAAAGGAACATGGCATAACCAAAAACACCTTATGGCCTTCCTGGTCCCATCTGAACCAGGGGGAGGGGGTACATGACGAGGCAGTCCAGCTAACTAATCTTTCTCTTTAGGTCAGGTTACCCCCACGCTCTGGGTCTGGAAGCCTCCCCACTCCCACTGCCCTTTTAAAAATAATTCCTAAAGGGTGAGGGGAGTTTGGCAGGGACAGCCCCAAGTGGAATAGACAGAGAGGAGGCACCACAGAATCTCCAAATGGTGAAGAGTTCCCCCCTCAGCTCATGTTTAAGTAGCTGAGTCAGATACATTTCCAGAAGTGGAATGACTATACAAAGGGCATAAAAATTTAAAATTTATGAAACAATGTCAAATTTCTTTCCAAAAGGAAGTTAACATATTAAACTCCTTCATAATCTGATAATAGGGTAAAAACAAAAAAAAAATTATTGTGTCATTCAATAAATATTAAACATGAAGCATATTGAATATACTTATATTGGTCTTTTATACTTTTTGTATTTTTGCTTTGGTGGTCTTTACAAATAACATGTTAAACAGGCTATAATTTTATTATTTGAAATACAAAATTATTACACATTAAGCATACATAAGTGCACATATTCATTTTATTTTCACTTATGCTCTATAAATTATTACTGTATTGGTTCTTATTTTAACTACTTTATATAAATTACTGTATTGAAAATGTTTTGTGAAAGCTGATTGTTATTGCCTATTATATAATTAGTATAGATATAAAATGTTTTGTTATAGGCCATGCTGGTGTGACTTCATTTTCTATATTAACATTTTTATCTGTTCTTATATTTCTCATCCCAGTCAACATTAGCATCAGTCAATTATAAAAGTTTTAATATTTTGAGGTTTTTCTTGGAAGAATGCTTAAATTATTTTAATTTATTCACATACATATTTTAATAATAAATATATAGAAATTTTGGTATTTGGCTTTTTTATTTTTATGCCAGTTTTTTCCCTTTTACTTCTGTTTTTGTTACTCTCAAATTAGTTTAGTTGTATAAAATAAATTATTTATATCAATTAAATGATTTTAATTAAATACAACTATAAAATTTTGAAATGTTTTAGCATAGTACATATTTGAAATATAAATGCAATATAAAGTATATTAATAAAATGAACAACTGTATTTCTACCAGGGTTGCCAGAGAAATAAGGACATGTTACCAACAGGTGAACAATTTAAATGATGAATAACCTTGTTAGAAACCATACAGTACTCCCTGGGGATATATTGATGCCATCTCAAGTTGAGAAGATAGCTTATTTCTCTATAGCACCTACAAAGAACTACAACCAGAGTGAAAAAATAAACTGTCAATGTAGAATTCTATATTCAAAAAGATTATCCTTCCAAATTGAGAGCGAAATAAGACATCCAGGTAAACAAACTTGAGACCATTTGTCCCTTGATAATCTGTAAATCATGTTCCTACCAGAAGTTCTTTTGGCTGAAGAGAACTGACACATAGTAAAAGCTGAGAACCAATTAAATATGTGGGAAATACACTGAGTGGGGGCCAAGATGGCAGCCTCCATTGGTGACAACGGTAATGACAGTCAATTATAATATCATCTGGAAATGATATAGCAACAGAACTGCTGCATTCTGTCCATTAAAAATGGTCATGGCCTGACCAGGCGGGTTGCACAATGGATAGAGCGTCAGACTGGGATGTGGAGGACCAGATTCGAGACTCTGAGGTCGCCAGCTTGAGTATGGGCTCATCTGGTTTCAGCAAGGCTCACCAGCTTGAGCACAAGGTCTCTGGCTCGAGCAAGGGGTCACTCCGTCTGTTGTAACCCCCTGGTCAAGGCACATATAAGAAAGCAATCAATGAACAACTAAGGAGCCGCAACAAAGAATTGATGTTTCTCATCTCTCTCCCTTCCTGTCTGTCTGTCCCTATCTGTCCCTCTCTCTGACTCTCTCTGTCTCTGTCACAAAAAAAAAAAAAAAAAATGGTCATGTGATTGACGCAGAATCTAAGGAAGAGCCATAAACTTTATCTCTTGGAAGACAATGTATGGTTATGTTTTTAAACTACCTCAGAACTTAATTTGAATAAAATATTCAATAAACACAAAAGTAAGCACATAAGTATAAACAGAGAAATAAAAAGAGTTGGAAAAACAGAAAATAAAGGGAAAGATGGCCAATTTTAAAACAAACTATATTAATAAAAACTAAATTTAAAAAGGAATGAAAAACAAAACAAAAAATAAAAAACCTAAATTTAAAAAGATCTAAACAATTAAACAGTACAATGAAAAGTGGAGATTGTCAGGCAAGAGTAAAACAAAACAAAACAAAAAAAAAACCCTAAGTTTCAATTATATTCTATTTACAGTATATGAGAAACAATTTATATTTAAAGATATGATTAGATGTAAAATAATAGTATAAAAAAGATATTACAAACAAAAGTAAGCCTAAGAAAGGTAGAATGGGTATATTAATGCTAGGTAAAATAAACTAAATGGTTATAGACAAAGACTTTACTTGGGCAGGTGAACATACAATACAGTATACAGAAATGTGTTGTAGAGTTGGCACGTGAAACCTGTATAATTATGTTAACCATTGTTACCTCAATAAATTTAATTTAATTTTTTAAAAGAAAGGATTATAGAGATAAGAAAGGATTTTTCATTATGATTAAAGGATCCATTTAACAGGCATACTACAAAGTTAAATATTTGAGCACCTAGTGCCAGAACTTCAAATACATAAAAATGAAACCTGGTATTTTTATTTCTAGTTCTCTACTGAAGTCTTAATCTTGTCTTTTATTTCTGTGGACATATAAGACATTATTAGTTACTTGTCTGGTAACTATTATCTGGTTATCTTGTGTGTCTATTTCTACCTGTTGTTTCAGTTGGGTTTTAGTCACATTTTTTCAAAACTTCATACTTACCTTAGTCATTTTTAATTGTGTGCCAGAAACTATATATGAAAATTACAGAGAAAATTTAAATTTAATTTTACTCTTCATTTCCAGACACCTTTGACCCAATCAGAGATTCAAATGATTCAAAGCTGGGATTTAGGACTTGGTTAGAGTTAGTTAAGCTTAGATTCACGGTAGCTTCCAAAGCATAGCTTTCTGTTTTGTCTCACTAAAAACCCTGCAGAATTTACATCCCATCTCCCACCACACAAGGACAATGATTAGTGACTCCAAGATTCTCATTTTCCCTGTGTTCTGGTGAATGTACTGTAAGTATGTTATGTTTAGAATCCAGTCTATAAGTTAGCTATCTGAACCTGCAGACCCCTCAAAGGAAAAGACAGCTAAACACGCTGTGTTCACATCTGTGGATCTACAGATCTTTACACTGTAACATTTTATTTGCTTTTGTTAGTTCTCTAACGTCTCCCTCTCCTTTTGCACTCCCCCTTATATATCTCACTCTCCCACCCTCTCTCTCCTAGCTTCTCAAGTTGTACTCAAGAGAGAGATGGTCTGATTTACCGAGTCTGCCTTGATTAGAAGAGTTCCAACATAAAAATGAGCACAAAGTACGAATTGCAGATTTTCCTATACCACTAACAACTTGATCAGAGATTGTGTTTTTTTAAAAATATAATTTCCTGAAAATCCTTGATATTTTTGTTAAGGCCTAGTATATGGTTGTGTTGTGTTAATATGTGCTAATACAGGGTCAGGTACAGATTTGTATCTGTAATATATACCTTATTTACTTGGCTCTTTTTCTACTAGAATGTACCTTCAGCAGATGGACCATACCTGGTACATGAATACTAAAGATTTATTTACTAGATTAAATAAAATTAATTGAAACAATTTAAGCAAACGATGATAAAAAAAGATCCACTGCTGATACTGAGGATTATGTGCTTTAAAATAGTTTGTCTTAATATCATATGAAGTGGCTTTGTGGATAAAAAGCTACAAACTGAAGCATATCACGAAACTATAGCACATAGTATTTGTGAAAGTGTCTGCTTCCAGTAATGGTAGAATAAGCTGTTTCAGTACAGTCACCCTGCTGAGGAAATTTAGAAGAACTGAAAAAATTTATTAAAACATTTGTATGAAGGCAGAAATCCAAGAATGTAAGAATTTGAATGGACAAGATCTCAGGAAGAGTCACCCAGATAATAAGAATGGAATTTGGTCTTACTCTTCCTTTCAAGATTCTTGCTATTTAAAGGTTGATGACTGAGAACAGGATGCTAAGCAGAAAGCTGTAGTTGAGAACAAAGTGACCGAGCAGGTTTTCAAGTAGTTACATCAGCCTAGGGAAATAGAATGAACTCAGGATCCGCTAAAGACAAGAGGTTTTAGAAAACACTTCACGGGTACATTTGGCATCTCAGAGTGCTCATATGTATCAGAAATAGAAAACTCCCCACAAAACTGAGATGCTGCTTCAAAATTTCTTAGTCACTGATTGCTATGAGATGAATTGCCTCACTTCTTTTTTTTTTTTTTTTTTTTTTTTTGTATTTTTCTGAAGCTGGAAACGGGAATAGACAGTCAGACAGACTCCCGCATGCGCCCGACTGGGATCCACCCAGCACGCCCACCAGCGGGCGATGCTCTGCCCACCAGGGGGCGATGCTCTGCCCCTCCAGGGCGTCACTCTGTCGTGACCAGAGCCACTCTAGCGCCTGGGGCAGAGGCCAAGGAGCCATCCCCAGCGCCCGGGCCATCTTTGCTCCAATGGAGCCTCGCTGCGGGAGGGGAAGAGAGAGACAGAGAGGAAGGAGAGGGGGAGGGGTGGAGAAGCAGATGGGCACTTCTCCTGTGTGCCCTGGCCAGGAATCGAACCCGGGACTTCTGCACGCCAGGCCAACGCTCTACGACTGAGCCAACTGGCCAGGGCTGCTTCACTTCTTAAAAGCAAAAGCACATGTTTCCTGAAAGGAAGACAAAATCTCCAATTAACTCTCTACTATTTTATGAAGAACATCCAGCATACAATTAAAACTAACCATACATGCAAATTTTGAAAAATAATTAATGTTTTTGCGGTAACTAAATTTCTAGCAAATTTATACTTTCATCCCATACCATGTATTGGTCATTTGAAGTTGGTCAAATTTTGCCTAATGGCTCAGTATCTGATCAAATTTTCTAGATGTTTTTATATGTACTTGAAGAGAATATGTACCTCATAGTTGTTGGGTTTGTTCTTCTATGTATGTCAACCAGGACAAGATTGTTGAAATATTCTTTTTTTTTTTTTTTTTTTTTTTTTTTTTTTTTTTTTTTTTTTCATTTTTCTGAAGCTGGAAACAGGGAGAGACAGTCAGACAGACTCCCGCATGCGCCCGACCGGGATCCACCCGGCACACCCACCAGGGGCGGTGCTCTGCCCCCCAGGGGGCGATGCTCTGCCCATCCTGGGCGTCGCCATATTGCGACCAGAGCCACTCTAGCGCCTGAGGCAGAGGCCACAGAGCCATGCCCAGCGCCCGGGCCATCTTTGCTCCATTGGAGCCTTGGCTGCGGGAGGGGAAGAGAGAGACAGAGAGGAAAGCGCGGCGGAGGGGTGGAGAAGCAAATGGGCGCTTCTCCTATGTGCCCTGGCCGGGAATCGAACCCGGGTCCTCCGCACGCTAGGCCGACGCTCTACCGCTGAGCCAACCGGCCAGGGCGAAATATTCTTTACTGCACACATAAACTAATTACTAAAATTCTGCAACATGCAGAAAATTGCTGCTATAAATGAATGTGCTCCTACTCTAGAAGTGCTTTAAAATGAAAGGAGTATTAGTAAAGTCCATTATATTAGAGTTGTAGTGGCAAGTGAGGTTGAACATATAATTATAATTATGGTTTAAAAAGATGGATCTGGTCTACTGACATATCTTTCCCACTTCTAGTTGATTCCACGCACAGATCTTTCAGGCAAGCCCTCAAGCCCAGCTGGGTTTTTTTCACTGTGGTATAGCTGTTCAATATGTTGAAATTTCAAGGGAAGAGATCAAGGGTATCTCTCACGCTGCCTTTGCTCCAATGTCATCTCAAAATTTCTTAAATGAAATAAGTTCATTGGCATCAAGCAAAGTCACATTATAACTCAGTAGAACTTTTTTTTTTTTTTTTGCTAAAGACAAAGAGAGGGACAGAAAATGACAGACAGATAGTAAGGAAGAGAGATGAGAAGTATCCATTCTTCATTGCAGCTCCTTAGTTGTTCATTGATTGCTTTCTCATAAGTGCCTTGACTGGGGAGTTCCAGCCTAGCCCGTGACCCCTTGCTCAAGCCAGAAACTTTGGGGTTCAAGCCAGTGACAATGGGGTCACCTCACTTAAGTTGGCAACCTCACACTCAAGCTGGTGAGCCTGCGCTCAAGCTGAATGATCCTATGCTAAAGCTAGCAACCTCAGGGTTTCGAACCTGGGCATCCCAGCCGACGCTCTATCCACTGTGTCACCGCTTGGTCAGGCAGTCTGCTGCTATTTCTTGCATACATTTTTAGTATATCAGCAAAGGCAAAGCAAAGCAGCTGAGTAGAGAAGTGACAGAACACCTCCAGGCCTACGACAGAATATGTTTCCCTCAAAGTATGCTGATCAGGAAATACCACCAGGACATAGCAGGAAAATCAGTGCAGCAAAAACCACAGTGGAAGCTTGGCTGCCTTTCTAGCTTTCTATATATTGCAGGGAGATTCTACTTGAATGTTAATCCATTTATTCGTTATTTTTTTATTTTATTTTTTTTACAGAGACAGAGAGTGAGTCAGAGAGAGGGATAGACAAACAGGAATAGAGAGAGATGAGAAGCATCAATCATTAGTTTTTCATCATGTGTTGCAACACCTTAGTTGTTCATTGATTGCTTTCTCATATGTGCCTTGACTGCGTGCCTTCAGCAGACCCAGGAGCCCCTTGCTGGAGCCAGCGACCTTGGGTTCAAACTGGTGGGCTTTTGCTCAAACTGGATGAGCCCGTGCTCAAGCTGGCGACCTCGGGGTCTCGAACCTGGGTCCTCCCCATCCCAGTCTGACGCTCTTTCCACTGTGCCACTGCCTGGTCAGGCTATTTGTTATTTTTAACACAAATAATCTCTATTAAAACCATCCATAACAAGCCACACACGCACGCGCGCACACACACACACACACACACGTCATATGCATTATACAAATGTCCCAATGAAATATTATCTACAGACAAGTGGTGGGCTGGATTTGGCAAGCAAGGGCATAGTTTGCTGATCCCTACTTGGACCCTTCAGAGCAGGATTTCTCAACCTCAGCACTATTGATATGTGGGGCCAGATATTTCTTTGTCATGGGGAACTTCCCAGTGCATTGTAGGATATTCAGGAATATTCCTGGCCTCTAGATGACTTTAAACTCTCCCAGTCTAGAAGTAACTACCACAAATCTCTCCAGCAGTTACCAAACATTCCCTAGGGAACAAAACCATTCCTGGTTGAGAACCACTGGTCTCACAGTCCCAGATTTATTCTAATTTTTGCCACTGTTCTTTTTTCAGCACCTGTTGGCATTTCTGAGTTGATAACTTCTGTACTCAGGTTGGGATATATAGAAGGTGAAAAAAATCCCAAAATGACTCAATTCTGGGTCCTTCCTTGAATACCAAGGTCCCTACCTTTTCCCCACCTTTCACCCTCTTCAGCTATTTGTTTCATTTGTCTTAGCCAGGTTTTAGGTATAAGAAGCAAAACAACTACAGTAAAATATCTTATTTGTTCAGATATATATTCTTAAAAGATGGCTCCTCTCTGAGAATGTGTCGTAGTTAAGAGAGGTTAAGAGTTCAGAAGCCAAGTAACATGAATTATGAATTCAACTTCTGAATCTACTATTCAAGGAATGTGAAACCTTAGGCAAAATAGATAGTCTGCTGTATTCAGTTTTTTCAGTTGTAAATGTATACTGGTATTAATATATAATTCATAGTTGCATGTGATATAGTCCGTATTTAACTCATAAGGGTAACAAGTTACTAAACATAAACATAGATTAGTGTTTGTTACATAGTAAACGCTCCCTATGTATTAGATATCATTAGTATAACGTTTATTATAATAATCTGTAGCACCACTGACAAGTAACTGTAAAAACACCATGCTGATGATTAAGTTATTATTAACGCTGCATACCCACAACACCTTCCCAAAGTGAAAGCAAGAACCATCAAAAAGCAGATTTTTCAAAACCAAAGACGTGCACTTGAATTTGAACTAATTTAATACACTATTTTAAAGGTTGGCAAAGTGTGTATTTTGATATCTTAAGGTATTTCACATCAGAAAGAATTTAAATGCCAGAACGGTGAGGAACTTATTACAGTGTTTTTCTTTTAAGTAATTCTTTTTTTTCCCTCAGGGACAGAAACAGAGAAAGGACTAGTGTTTCATTAAAGCTATACCTATTCTCATTCCTTCTAGAACAACATCTGCCTTCTGAGCAAGAGTGCCCATTAATCTCTCTTCGTGGAAGGGCTTTCACCCCTTGTCAACCTGGAGAGGAGAGATTCTTTCCATCGTTCAAAATTCATCATATATCATCTAAGGTTAAAACACTAAACACTAGAACAAAGAAACCTATACTCACACAATTTGCACAGCAGAAGGGAGAAAACAAACAAACAAAAAAAAAACCTTGAATATAAAACATAACTTCAAATATAGTAAGACTAAGTATTTGGATATCAATAAGTTGAAGTGGGATAAGTTCACAGACCATAAGTAAAAGGCTGAGCAGATAAAATAACACTACCGGATATATGCTGAATCTTAGTAGGTGTATCTAAGATGATTTAAAAGTGAAAGTATGAACCCAGTTGCACCATAATATCAATCCCAAGGTACAATTGTTAAAGAAAAAAAAAAGTATGGTATAATGATAAAAAGCACTGTTCACATTGATAATACAACTTTATGATTAATAGTTAGATATGAATAACAAAATATTGAAATTATGAAACACTGACTACATGAACAAAATTAAAGAAAACAATGTGTGAGAAACAGATTTTAATCCACTACAAATAGCAAATGAATGTGTCCCATAATCTTCTTGAGTAGTTTACCATATAATTTATCAGGGAAAAATGCATTAATAACATTGGTATTGTCTTATTTTGAAGGTCCCAAAACAAGATTTCCAGTGAAACATGTTTATTGGGGGACGACAAGGAACACAGGTAGGGAAGAGCAAAATTATATAGTGAAGGGAAAGCATCCAATAAAGAGTGTACAATGAAAGTACCTGTCACAGATTAATTACAAGAAAAAACTCTAAAAAATGTATAATATATAACCAAGTTTTCCCACCCAAGGGTGGGAGCAGCTAAGGCACTTACTTATACATCATACCTTAGCAGTCATTGACTGGGAGTTGTAAGACAGGTGCTAATTCACCAGAACGTCTGGCTTGCTGCCCAGGAACAGAACAACCTTCTAAGATTTCAAAGAAAGCCTTGTGGCAGAGAGGTACAGGCAACTGGCAGCTGGGCGTTAAAAAGCACACATTGAAAATGATAGGCTCTGAGTGAAAAAGGCAGGGTACTACTGGCATCCACTACAGTCATATAATATTCTATATAACCTGATAATGCAAAATTTTGTCTAACGATAAGGCAACTGCTAAAATTAAGCATATGTTAGAACACAAAGAAAATCACAATACATTAAAGAATGATAAAAATAAAAAGCCATTTTCTGACCACTGTGGTGTAATATTTAAAGTTAAGGAGGAAAGCAAATCTGTTTTTAACATTATAAAGAAAATAGTTATACCACTCTTAGACTACAAAAGAAATACAAATCAATACTGCATAGTACAGAGACAATAACGATTAAGCATATACATATTTTTAAATGAGTTATTTTTAGTGAAAAAAATTAACACTTTTTAAACTCATATATTCCAAAATAAGAAATAATATTTTTAAATTGTAGCATTTTTATATCAAAAAATTTTAAAAAGACCAAAATATAGCCATGAGGATAACAAAAAAGAAAAATTTTAAAGGCTTAAATCAATAACATTAAAAATCCAAACCTTGTTAGTTTGTATATTTTTAAATGACAGTATAATCATACTAAATTAATTGATGAAAAATAATGAAATGTGTTTAGTAAAATTAGAAGTGAGGAAAAAAGATAGAAAGGAAATTAAAAGATACATATCAAAATTCTTTAGTATAATTTATATAAATGTATCGTAGAAATAACAGAAATTACTAAAATCACCCCCAAAAGTGATAGAAAATCTAAACAAGCCAGTAATTGAATAAAATTAGTTTTTAAATAGTGATTTTTAAAACCTCACTAAAAATTAAGAAGACCAGATGGTCTCATAGTAAGTAATTTCAAACCAAGAATTTAATCCAATGCAATTTAAATTTTCTAGAGCCTTATTTAAGCTATGCTTAAAAACATTTTTATGTCAGTGTAACATTGATAATAACATTCAGTTCAGTATAATTTGTTAACATCAATACCCAGGTAAGAAATCAGTTGTAAGAAAAAAGAAAACACTGATGTATTAAAATAACTATATAATTTTGCAGCAAAGTCTTTACATTTTGTTTTTTATGAGTGTCTGGTATCTGGAAAAAATGCATGCCACATTTTAGGCACACAATAAATATTGATGATATGAATGCATAACGACAAGAATACAAGAGTGGTTCAAAATTGGCAATTTTAGTAAAAAATATAATGTGTATATGTATGCTATATATTTTATGTATAAAGTAAATATGTGTAATTTAAGTAGATCAGAGGAATAATTTATAATTATAATTTGCATTAATGTTTTTTTAATAATTTTATTTTTTTAATGGGGTGACATCAATAAATCAGGATACATATATTCAAAGATAACATGTCCAGGTTATCTTGTCGTTCAATTATGTTGCATACCCATCACCCAAAGTCAGATTGTCCTCTGTCACCTTCTATCTAGTTTTCTTTGTGCCCCTCCCCCTCCCCCTTGCCCTCTCCCTCTCCCCCCTCCCCCCGTAACCACCACACTCTTATCAATGTCTCTTAGTCTCACTTTTATGTCCCACCTACATATGGAATAATGCAGTTCCTGTTTTTTTCTGATTTACTTATTTCACTTCGTATCATGTTATCAAGATCCCACCATTTTGCTGTAAATGATCCGATGTCATCATTTCTTATGGCTGAGTAGTATTCCATAGTGTATATGTGCCACATCTTCTTTATCCAGTCATCTATTGATGGGCTTTTTGGTTGTTTCCATGTCCTGGCCACTGTGAACAATGCTGCAATGAACATGGGGCTGCATGTGTCTTTACGTATCAATGTTTCTGAGTTTTTGGGGTATATATCCAGTAGAGGGATTGCTGGGTCATAAGGTAGTTTTATTTTCAGTTTTTTGAGGAACCACCATACTTTTTTCCATAATGGTTGTACTACTTTACATTCCCACCAACAGTGTATGAGGGTTCCTTTTTCTCCACAGCCTCTCCAACATTTGCTATTACCTGTCTTGTTAATAATAGCTAATATAACAGGTGTGAGGTGGTATCTCATTAATTTGCATTAATATTAATAGGATAATATTTAGTCCTAATTTTTTCATTGAGTTATCATTGACATATAATATTGTATAAGTTTAAGGTGTGCAATTTTTTGATTTGATACATTTATATATATTTCAAGTATATATATATATATATATATATTTCAATTTATAAATGTAGCATTAGTTAACACCTCTACCACGTCACATAATTACCATTTTTTTTCAGTGGTGAGAACAATTAAGATCTAGTCTCTTAGCAACTACTGTACTGTTGACTATAATCACTATGTTGCGCTTTAGAGCTCCAGGACTTACTTATGTTAAGAAGGCAAACTTGGAACTAGTATATAAATATGTCTTGCAGTCCTGATTTTTAAAAACAACTGTCTATATCTACATTAAAATTAAGAAAAACTTCATGCATGATTAAAGAAAAAACACTAGACTGATTCCATGAAAATTTAGAAAAACTAAAGAGCCCTGAATAACAACACTATTACTTAAACTTATTCTAAAATTCCAAGTATTTTCATGTAAGCAGCATGAGTGTCTATGTAGAGGCTTGGGGGGTGTAAAAGATATCAAGTAGGAAGAAAATGTGCAAAATTTATGATCAGGCCCTGGCTGGTTGGCTCAGCCTTAGAGCGTCAGCCCGGTGTGTGGAAGTTTGGGGTTCGATTCCCAGTCAGGACACACAGGAGAAGCACCCATCTGCTTCTCCATCCTTCCCCTCTCTTATCTATCTCTCTCTTTCCCTCCCACAGCCAAGGCTCCATTGGAGCAAAGTTGGCCTGGGCACTGAGGATGGCTCCATGGCCTCCACCTCAGGCACTGGAATGGTTCTGGTTGCAGCAGAGCAATGCCCCAGATGGGCAGAGCATAGCCCCTTGGTGGGCATGCTAGGTGGGTCCCAGTCTGGCACATGCAGAAGTATGTCTGTCTGCCTCCCTTCCTTGCTTCTCACTTTGTAAAAATACAAAAAAATTATGATCTGGCAGTTAAATAAATATAAATGACTAAAAATATATATAAAAGGCCATTTAACTTAAATGGAACATATTGTCAACCATTGGCAAAACTTATAAAGTTAAGTAAAATTATGATTTGGCATGGTTGTGGAAAAACAGTCAATTTTAAAACTACTTGTGAGATCTAAATAAGCTTAACATTTAAGAGATCAATTTTTTACTGTAAGTTAAACATTTATGAAGGTCAGTTTTTCAACATCCAGGAAAATGTAAAATCCAGAAACTCTTTGACTGAGCAATTTTTATTACCCCATGACCCTATTCAAGTACTGCACAAAAGCTCATTATAATGTTACTTATTTTTGTTTAAACAGAAAAAAATCAACCCATATGTCCAAAAACTTAGAAATAATAAAAAGCTTGTGTGCATCCATTTAATGGAACCGAGTATCCCCTGCCAAAAAAAAAGATTCAGGGAGAGTTTCGCATGCTGCTCTGTATGCTATGTTCCCCATCACAGGAATATATAGAAAATGTTAATAATATCTTTTAGAAGAGGAGCTTGGAGTCCTTGTAGTGAGGCATGATGGAGAAGCTTAAATATTTTCATTTATAATTTCATATATTTTTTATCCTGTGTATATAATTTTATGTAGATGGATATACACTCACATCTACACATAAACTTATATGCACAGGATAAAAAATATATTAAATTATAAATGAAAACCTTTAAGCTTCTCCATACAGATTACTAGAAAAAGATTAACTGCGCATTCTATTTAAAATATTTATTTTACTTGATATTGAGAATAAAATAAAATATCATACATCATCCTTAGGGTCTTCCATGCATGTATGTGATCATGTTGCCACAACACAAGCAATCTCAAATTAGCTAAATCCAAAAAAATAGCAATTGAATTTTCTTGGTAACTTTTCTAAGGAAGTCGTAACTAAAACTATGTTTCTACTGTGATAATAATGGGAAATTATTTCTTAATAACAAGAGCCACTTATTTGCAACTTCACATTCTGAAGTTTTGGTTGTGAAATGTGCGGCAAGGTCTTCTTAATGTATATATAGGTCAATGGCTTTTTCAGGTCCTTTGGCAAAGAAGACAAATGTGCAATTTTCCTAGCACATCCATAAAATGTCTTAGTTTTCTTCTGGAAGATAACCTATACTCAATTTGATAAAATCGATAATATTGCCAAATAGTTTTTATAACTCTAGCTGAAAACAATAACTGAGAATTCTGTCCTCCGATCAAGTGCCCAACACAGTTATTTCCACTCACGAAGAAAGCTAGTAAGATGTAGAACTGAGTGTCAAATGGGAAAGAACATTCTTCAGCAATAGGTATAAATGAGCCCCTAATTTTAGTACAAAGATTCAGAAATTTCATTGTGCATTTGTGGAAGTAACTTAGAGTAGGACAGTGTGGACATTTTCCAATCTCTATTCTTATTATTGCATTAGAAATCCAAATATTAAACTGTACAATATAATAAATCACAATCTCATATATTTTACAAAATGTATTTAATTTACTTTTTATTACTTAATTTCATCAATATTGTGGTCATTGTTTTTAAAATATAGCTGAATAGTTTTCCCTAACTATCACTGAGAAAAATAACTAGGAACTCTGGTCTTCAGATCAAATGCCCAAAATAGTTATCTGCCACTCATGAAGAAAGCTAACAAGATGTAAAATTGAATTAGACTTTAAAGAAGAATTTAGACTACATCCAGTAGGCATGAAATATGAATGGTAGCTCTGACTATACCTTTGAATGTATAGTTCTAATTAAACAATTGGTAGATAAAATGTAAAATTTAAAATATAATTAAAGAACAAATGAATACTACAGATAGGCCAGGAGAAAAACACGCATTTCTAAATATCCTAAAAAACAAAATACTAGTTAGATATTATAATGGTATTTTGTCTCCTAAAATTATTTCTACTCAGTAAATTTAAGAGGTTGATTTGAAGATGGTTCTGCTCTCCCATGTTCAATGCAAATACCCTTGCACAGTTGAAGTGATAAGTAATACTAAAAGATTGGCATATATTGAAGTCTTCCAATTACAGAATAATATTTCTAGATATAAAACCATTTATAATTTTCTCAGTCTTTTCTGCTATCAGTTGATTAAAATACTAGCAATACTCCTAAAAATATCAAAATAGAAAATAACTGCAAAAGATATGAGGTACAATATTATATTGTATGATAACCATGAGCCATATTTTTAATAATCACAAGAATAAATAATAATATAAGTTAAACGGGTTTTTATTCTAATTTCTTGCCCAAATAAGTCATCTGAGGCACCACATGCCTTTTATGGGAAATTATATCATTACAACTGTGTTTGTCTATATGTATAGGAGCATTTAAAACACTATCATAAAATGTTTATTGCTGTTTATCAAAGAAAAAAAATCCCGAAAACCTGGTCAATGTCATATATTAAGCTCCAAGAAAAACAAACCAGATTAATATTTTCCAATGCATTTCCAAAAGCTTGATATATAGTGGCTCACCCAATTCCTATTTGCTGAGCAAAAATTTGAGTTACATACATGTGAGAATTAAATTCATACCTCACTGGTCTTAATTATGTAAAATAAAAAAGTAGAAGAATCTGCTATATTTTTAAGAAAGTAAGACCGAAAATACAAATGAATTCTCTATTACCTTCAAACCAATATTTGAACTATAGCACAGAGAGAGACTTACAAATCTTTGCATACCCACAGCATAGCACAATGCCTGCGAAAAGGAGACATTTGTTAGATGAATGAAGGATTGGAGCCTGAATCAGGAATCAGAGAAAAATAACCAAAGATTGTTGTACCCAAAGAGTGCAGTAAGTCAATATAATGTAATAAATTTAATAGCAGATAAATCAAATATGACCACCTGCGAGAAATCTTTAAATAAGAAAGAGGTTCAGGAAACCCTTCCACCAAAGAGTTATTAGCATGAGCTAAATTTTGGTGAATGAGTTTAAAGAAGAAATTCTGAGAAAACAAAACAGTGCATTTGAGTTAGCCATGGCTGTAGCAGATAATTTAATAATCATCATGCAGAAGTTAATTTTTTAAAAATGAAAAAGATCCATGAAATATGCCAATATGGAGAGCAGGGGTAAACTGTTTGTTTTCTTTTAATAACTATAGATGCATTTGTGTTTACCTATAGATCAATTTGGGAAGAATTACTATCTTTTTTATGGGCAGTCTTCCAATCCATGAACATGGCATATCTCTCCATTTTGCCAGCTCTTCCTTGATTTATTTCACCAGGGTTTTGTAGTTTCCCACATATATATCCTGCACAGATTTGTTTAGTTATACTTAATATCCCCTCATCAATCTGTAACAATACCTACTCTCTCGTTCCTGATATTAGTAAATTTTATCTTCTCTATTTCATGTCATTATAATTTTTTGTCTATCTAATGTTTATTTCTTTTAATATATATACATAGCAATAAATACAATAAAAACAATAAATGCAAATAAGAAGTAAATCATATAATGAAATATATATACAGCAAATATGACAAAATAGTTATTTAATAAAGTTTTATAATTGATACTTGAGTGTTTGTTATATTTTTGCGCTTTTCTCTACTTTTTTTAAATTAGTTGAATTTATTGGGATGACACTGGTTTACAAAACCATACAGGCTTCAAATGTACAACTCAATAAAACATCATCTGCACACCACATTATGCATGCTTCACCTCAAGCAAAGTCTCTTTCTGGCCCATTGCCCCCTCTTTGCCCATTTCTACCTACCCCCCCATCCTTTTTCCTTTAATCGATCTCTTTTTCAATGAACCAGCAATTAGTATTATTGTTTTTCTCTACTGTTTCATGTTTTCAATTTAATTGATTTCTGCTCCTATCTTTGTTTGTTTTTTTTTGTTTGTTTGTTTTTTGTGACAGAGAAAGAGACAAAGAGAGGGACAGATAGGAACAGACAGACAGGAAGGGAGAGAGATGAGAAGCATCACTTCCATGTTGTGGCACCTTTGTTGTTCATTGATTGCATTTTCATATGTACCTTGACCAGGGATCTACAGCAGAGTGAGTGACCCCTTGCTCAAGCCAGTGACCTTGGGCTCAAGCCAGTAACCTTATGCTTCAAGCCAGCAACCTTGGGTTCAAGCTGGTGAGCTGTGCTCAAGTCAGATAAGCCCATGCTCAAGCTCATGACTTTGGGGTTTCAAACCTGGGTCCTCTGTGTCCCAGTTTGATCGTTTATCCACTGTACCACTGCCTTATCAGGTAATTTTGCTTATATCTTTATTATTGCTTTCTTCATACATGTTTTGGATTTATATTGCTCTTTTCTGGTTTCTTGAAATGGGTGTGTAGAGCATCGATTTAAGAATTTTCCTTGCCCTGACCAGTTGGCCCAGCAGTGGAGTGTTGGCCCAGCATGTGAAAGATTTGGGTTTGATTCCTGATCAGGACAGACAGGGGAAGTGACCATCTGCTTCTCCAGTGTTTTCCCCCCCCTCTCTTCCTCTCCTGTAGCCATGGCTCAAATTGTTGGAGCAAGTTGGCCCCGGACACTGAGGATGGCTCCATGGCTTTGCCTCAGGTGCTAAAATAGTTTGGTTGCCAAGTAACAGAGCAGCGGTCCCAGATGGGCAGAACATCACCCTCATAGTGAGCTTGCCAGGTGGATCCTGGTTGGGGCACATGCGGGATTCTGTCTGTCTGCCTCCGCACCTCTCACTTACTTAATAAAATAAGTAAGTTAATACATACATACATACATACATACGTACAATTTTTCTTTTTTGTATTGCAAACATTTGGTGCTAGAAATTTCACTTGGTACTATGTTATCTGCGTCCCACAAATTTTGACATGTTGCATTTTCATTTTTCTTCTATTTGATGTATTTATTTTACTTCTCATGAAACTTCCTCTTTGACCTATAAATCATTGAGAAGTGTGTTATTTAATTTGTAGGTGTTTGAAGATCTACTTATTTCTTTCTATTATTGATTTCCATTTTGATTCCATTATGGTAAAATACATACTTTATATGATTTTAATTCTTTTATATTTTTTGTGGTTAGTTTTATGGCCCAGGATATGGTCTGTCTTAGGGGAGAAAGCTTGTATTCTGTTATTGGCTAGAATGTTCTAAAAATGTCAAATATATTATTTTTTAATGGTATTATCTAATGACATAATAGACCTGACCAGTGCAATTCAGCAGGAATGCTGGCAATGCAGACTGATTGAGTTAAGAAGGTTTATTTTGCTCCCCTGTTTTGTTCTACAATTTGACATCTGATAGTTTATGACAGCAAGGCAATTTACCATGACTGCCATATTAAGGTTCTAGTTTGAAGTATTTAAAACCAGTATATATTTTGTTGTGTTATTTCCACATCGTATCCATACTTCTGTATTTAATACAGATTTTGGCAAGAAATAATTTTTCCATGAAGTTTTTCTACTATTCCAGGGTATATTGTTAGAGGAGACTAGGACAATCCTAAGGGAATTCATCTCTGTCTCCATTTAGTGGCTATTATCTCCCTCCCCAAAATGTGTTTACACGAGATTAATTTTGTTTGTAGCCAAGAACAATTAATTTAGCATATCAAAGTAAACTATATTATACCCAGGTTGCTCATAACACTCAATACATAAAAAATATTAACTAAGCTAATAATAATTGAATGCGAGGTTAAGAAATACTGAAGAGACAAATGTAAGAGCTTGAGTCTTCAATATCTTGGGTAAGATGAAAAGAAAAAAATTAACTTGACCAAGATGGTTAGAAAAAATATGAAACAAAGGGGTATCATTTATAACTTTGTCATAAATATATCTAGTAGCATTCTTTGGCTTGTGTAGTTTTCAATACAGTCAGCAAAAATTGAAGGATTCAAGGAATGCATTGTACTATCATGCCTCTTCTCATTTGAATGTGAGCTTAATTATAAAGCTCCTCATGATATACTATAAAATACACTGAAGGTTTTATTTGGGCTAAGGCAAGCCTATAAAACAGATAAATTTGTAATAACTCTTTGTACATTTAGTAGCACTGTTTATTAATATATGTAGTTGCAATCAGCCATCACTGTAGAAACTTTATTGAAATAAATTTGCAGTAATATACAAACTAAAGGACAGTACATAAGCCTTCTTAATCAACTAGAGTTTATTTGCTCAATAAAGCACACAGGACCATAACAGCACATTTCATTTTTTCCCTAAAAATCAATATCCACAATAGAAAATAAATGTCAAATTGAAGTCTTAAATTTTGTGGTCATGAGGTATATTGGAAATAGCTCTGGGCCAGTGCTCATGGCACCAAGGTATTAATCCTATTTGGTCACCATCATTGACTTTGAAAAAGTAACACTTTTTCAAAGACTTTGTTTCTCTTCCTAATGTAATTCTTGGTCTTGTTATGAAGTCGCATTGAATGCACATTTCTAAGAGAGGACCGTAGGGTTTAACCTGTAGGAACAGATTCTCCATAATTACTGCATTATAACCTTTCTAAGTCCTAGATCTCTCTACCAAGTTGTGATATTTTGTTATTGTTGCTGAACTCAACAGTAGAAATATGCATGAAAGCATGGCCAGCATTTAAGAATCCTTATTATACTGCTAGTGTTACAGTGTAAGAGTAAAGGATTTCTGTGAACCTAAAGTCAAATATATATTTCAATAATATATTTTATAAATATAGAGTTAAGTATAAAAATAGGTCATCAGTTCTGTCTATATACTCATTATGACTTCCCATTTTCTTATACATAACTTTCTGTGATACTAGTTTTTTGGACTTTGTTGCTTGAATTCCTTACCCCTACCTATATGATAAACATCTATTAATCTTTAATACACAAATAAAAATTCTAGGTTGATATTAGTATATTCAAATGACTAGAAAGCTTTACTAATCTTATTCTTAACTACTCAACAAAAGTGTTTGAAACCAAAAATTAGAAGAGAACATATTCTAAAACCTGAAGTATTTTATATGACCTCCTATAACAACAGAGATAATTAAGACAAACATATGTTAACAGTTAATTTGATATTAACCACCCAAAGTAAATCTGCATAATTGGGACAACAACATTAACCAAGAATACTATTAAGCTTTTTAAATATCAGCATATGTCCCATCTTAACAAATAAATTCTTATTGGCCTCAGTGATTGGAAAAGAGCCAAATTCAATCAATGTATCTTGACTGTCTTCAAACATTGGGTGTGGACAGATTTTTGCTGTTGCTTACATTTAAGGATGAGTCAACAAACAATAAATAAAGCATGGGTTCTATGAGGCTATATTATATCTGAAGTGAAGAGAGTAGTCTAGAAACAGTCATAAATATGTATGCATGAAAAAAGTAATATGTAAGAACAGTTCAGCATTCCACAGGAATTGATGTATACTCAAGTTGCCATTCAAGTGTGGAAATATTTTAAAAAGTTATTCTTAGGTTTCTGGGATTTCAGTAAATAGAACAACCCAGTACTCAGGCTAAGGAAGTTGACTAAAAATATTTTCAAAGGTCACCAGAAATAAAACAAAATAACAACACAGGAATTGGAAAGTATAGTTGAAAAGTACTGGCAGTTATTAATAAAATCACCTTAAGTCTTTGACAGACTTATATATCCAACTGTCAACTTGACATATCTACTTGGATGTTTAATTGACATCTCACACACAACACAGCCCAAACTAAATTCTTGAAATTTTCTTACAAAATATTATAACCTTTACCATCTCAGTTAACAGCAACTCTATCCGTCTAGTGGCTCAGGCCAAAAACCTAGGATTCATCCTTAATGCCTCAATTTACGTCATGCCCCTTATGTCATTAGTGAGAAAATCCTTTTGCTTCTATGTAGTGAATGCTGTGATATACCACCTGTATGCTCCTCAGGAGAGAAGGGTTTATTTTCCAAGCCTCTACGAGTGATTCTGATAGACAACCATAATCTACCAGCCTTCTTCAAGATTTGTTTCCATTGATGGAGTTACCTCGTTCCTGCAAAGTCAGTTTCACAGGTCACTACAAGGCTATAAAGACCTGCCTCCCTTGCCCCAACTCCAGACAACTTTGTCAGGTCATGACTCCCAGTTTCTGAGCTCTCCATTCAGTTGTATGAAGTCTTCATTGACTCCATGTTCCAGACAGTGCTCAAAATGGAATTCATTTGAGCAAAAACAGAATGAAGTCTTGACACATGCTATAGCATGAATAAATCTTGAAAACATTATGCTAAGTGATAGAAGCCAGTCACTTAGGACCATATTTTGTATTTTTCAATTTGTATAAACTTCTTAGAGGAAGAAAACTGTAGCTACGGAAAGCAGATGAGCAGTTGCCTGAGGCTGGGAGTGGAAGTGGAGATTGATGGCAAGTGGGAAAATGGAAACTTCTTGGCATGGTAGAAGTGTTCTAAAGCGGGATGGCAGTGAGATTCACAACTGCATAGGTTTACTAAAAATAATTCAGTTGAACATTTACAATAGGTGGCATCAATGAAACAAATTATATCTAAATGAATTTGAAAAAAAAAGAAAGTAAGGCAAATCCAAAATACAGAAAATCAAAATGAGATAGGAGGGGAGTGATCAAATGTTAACACTTAATGTGAATTTTTCTCTGCCTACCTTTGGCTGCAATAGTCATCCCTCCTCTTTGCTCTCATATTTTATTCATCCATTCAAAACACATTTTATCGAGAACTACTAAATATCAATCTTATGCTAGTTACTTGGAATACAAGGAGAAAAAGGATATGATTTATGCTCTATAGGCATTTATAAACTAGTGTGGAAAACATTTTTAAAAATCAGCCTGTATGAGACAGTATATGTATTATATTCTTTGATATTAGTATACCCAGGAGCTAAAGGAGACAATAAGAAGGTTTCTACTGATTTTAGACAGAAGAAGGGGAAAAGAGAGAGAGAAAACATTGATTTATTGTTCAATTTACTTATACATTCATTGGTTGATTCTCATATGTGGTAACTGGGGATAGAATTCACAACCTTGGCATATCAAGGAGAAACTCTAACATACTGAACTACCCGGCCAGGGCTTGGAAGGGTTTTTTTTTATAAAAAAATCTAAATTATACTATTTACCTGATAGTATATTAGTTAAACATATTACAAATTCAGCCTATTATTGACACTAATATAATACTGTAACTTTAACTTTAGTGTGTCAGTGCCTAGGAATTATTTTAGAAATAAAATTGTGTTTTATTTTTCCTGAGATCATTCAGATAAGTGAACGACTCGAGATAAGGCATTGGATTTGAGAAATAGTAAGCAAACTCCATGTGGACATATTATAATCTAGGAAAGAGCTGTGTTATTTTATATATCTATGAATATATTGATATATTCATACATCAGATCCACATATCCACAATACTATAACATTTTGTTTATTCTAGTTTCACACTTCTTAGATTTCATCCTCCTGGAACTCAACCAGGAGCCAGGAGGTAAACAAACAGAAGATAAAGCAGATCATGCCAAACAAGGCTAACACTTGACTGCACTACTTCTACCTCTTGTTTCACACCAGCACCTTTAGATTACAGTCTTCTTTGTTTAATGCAAAAATTTCAACAAGCTGTTCAGGTCATTTATTTTTCATTCAATTTGGATTTTTAATGCCCAGCATATCAGAAACAGCAGACTATACACAGGCTCTAAGTGCAGGACCTGTTGAGAGATCAGTCCTATAAGAGCAGCAGCAGTGACATTAGCACAAAATGGTAGAAAGAAGAACAAAATCTAGAAGGAGAGAAACCATATTCCAGTGTAGGATGGAGATGAGGGTGAATCACCATCATTTTGTTTTCAGGTTCTATATTATTTGCAAGTTTCTGGCTCATTTAATCCTAACAAATGTCCTTTGGGCCAGGCATCATTATCTTTATTTCAAAATTGATAATTCAAGCCTCAGATCGCCACATATTGTACAACTCAAAACAGAAAAAGCAGGTCTAGGTCAAAGTCAAATCTAAGCTAAGTATTCTGCCCAATGACTACATCCTAATGGGGACCCACAAGTTGTTATGAAAACTAAAAAGTGGAGTCAATATTATATGCTTATAGAGCACATAATGAATACTCCATATTGATTTCTAAAAATACCTGTTTTGATTTATATATAAACAGGTATATGTTAGATATCTAAAAACTTCATTCACTGTATAGCTTTTTGGGCATTACTGATGGACAAGGTGTCATTAAAGAAATTTGAAATACTTATTCATAATAAAAAAATCCATAATGCTGCCTTTTTAATGATTCAGTATTGTTCCTTAATCTGGACCTCTTAAGCAGCCATTCCCATTCTTATAGAACTCCCACAAGAAAATAGCAATATGGCTACAATTCATTTTATTCATCTGTTATGTTAATTTTTCCAAGAGAGTGGTTTCATAATTGCTCTACAACACATGACAATTAGTTCTGTCACAAGAGAAAGATAAGCATATATATGGTTTTTATGTTAACTGTGTGATTAAAGATCATACACACATTCACACATACATCCATAATAACAAGGATGTGGGATCTAGCTGTAAACTGAAAAAAAAATTGTGATATTTCAAATAGAACAAAATTCATTATCCAATTTTCTTTCCTTACTCCCTCAGATTCTGAACTCTTCCTTCTGTCTCTATTAATGACAGATGTCAATACTATCTGATATCATTAACTTAATCTATGTTAGAAATGAACCTTTATTTTCTTTAAGTTCCAGAAATTGTAATATATAGTTTAATTTTTACATACCTTATTATTCAACCTACCTCTTTTTTTCTCAGCTGGTGAGCTATCTACATGGAAGTAATGTTCTTCCAACAACAAAAAAGGGAGACCTACCTACTTGAGAATGAAGGTATGACCCCAATTTTTATGTTTATTTACACAAGTAATGAGAACTAAAATTTTAGCTAGAACACTTTCTTTGGGATCTTCTTTACAGTTGGAAAAAAGACTTAAAGATGATTATGATGATATTTTATGCAAATTACATTTTTACATTATCTTAATGTGCATATAATGATAGTTACTAAGTACTTCAGCTTGCACCAATTATATCACCTGCCCCTCAATGCTAACTGAAACAAAAGATTACCATTTCTAATCAAAGATACACAGAAATAACATTTTCTCCTTCTCTCTTGATGTAACCTGAAAATAATACATATTCCAAAAGCATATCATTCTCTTTCACTGAAACATCTTGTTATCTACCTTTACCCAATACTTAGGGTGTTTTAAAAGAGTATCTGTTGTAATAAAACCAGCAGGATTGTTTTTTGCTTTGTTTTAAGCCATATAATATTCTAAAAAGTATAAATAGAATCACTCTAGCAGGACAGGCACTAACGGGTTTATCACAAGCCTCTCTCTTCTCTGTGGTATTTGTGGTAGCTAGACTCTCAGAATTTCTCCACAGATCCACTTCCTCTGGTATTCATACTCATACTCAGTGGTGGGATTCAGCCAGTTTGCATCGGTTTGGCAGAACTGATACCTAATTTTTTGTTGAGTTTGGTGACCTGGTTGTTAAAATGGCACTTGTAATCAGGGTTCTCTCTAAGGTGGGTGCCTGGGCAGCTGCCCAATATGGAAATCACAAATTTACATTCCTTACTCTTTTTTAATGTTCATCTGTACAACAGCATATTCTAAGCACCTGTAGTAATTTTCATTCCATCCATAGGTGAAAAAAAATTGCAAGTGAGGATGCCAATCAAGAAGCAAGATAGAAATATCTTAAATAACCATTTCGTTGTTTTTTGTCAGGTATTATTTTATGTTTTTTCATTAATATTTTAAAACTCTTTCTTATAACATAATCTAGTTTTGTGTACCTCTTTTATTCTTCTTATTTAAGTATTAAGTGCATGGAATAATAAACTAACTTTCAGTATATTGTTTTTTGATACTTAAAATGTTTATTAGGGCAGAGAGCCAGTTGTTAAATTATTTAAATCCCACCACTGCTCACATTGTATCAGAGTTGCCTTGTGTGATCATTAGCATACTGCAGAAGTGATGGTGTATCACTTCTCAGATTATGTCAGAAAAGACTGGCATTCTCTTATTGAATCACTTGCTTTGAGGAAAGCTATTTGCTTTATTGCAAAGACACTCCTAGAAACCTATGGAAAAACACACATGGCAAAAGACTGAAGTCTGCCAGCAACCACATGGGTGAAATTGGAAGTGGATCTTCCAGCTTCAAATGATTGCAGCCCCAACCACCCTCATGCATGCAGTCTCATAGAGATTCTGAGCCAAAACCAGCTAGTTTAGCCACTCTTGAACTCTTCACCCACAGATAATGTGGAATAATTGATACTGCTGATGTTCCTAAGTTTCAGGGTTAATATGCTATGCAGTAATCAGTGATGAACACAGTATTATACCTAAAATATTCACAGGCATAGTATTTAAAGGATACTGAGAATATAAGTTTGTATTACTTAGGATAATTTATGTTAGCTGCCACAATACACAAATAGATCAAAGTTTATTTCTTGCTCATGTCCCAGTTCTAGTGGTTCTGCTTTGTGACTTTCTCTTAGAATGCATTGTGAATCTGGGATTCTTTTTGTAAAAACAAAACAAGACAAAAAACACTAAAATGTATTCACTTTCAGCTGTACATGAAGGAGAGAGAGTGAATATTGAGACCGCATACATCCTTAATTGCCTTGACCGTAAATAACACATCACTCCTCTCATATCCTTATTGGTGAAAACTCAAGTACGTGACTCTAGCCAAACTGTAAGGGAGGCTGGTAAATGAACTCATCTGGATCCAAGAAGAAGAAATGTTTTACAGATAATGTCTCTGCCACGTGACTCTTGCATTAGAGCCAAAATAGTGAAGAAGGAATACTCAGTGATTTCAATGAGAGACTCTGTACTAGGCAATACTCCTCGAATTTCTATTTTTTATGGTTTATTGGCTAAGTATTTTATTACTTTAAGAAATTGATTTAAAGCATATCACTTATGTAAGAGTAATTTTTCCGTGCTTCTTTAGAAACTACCTTAAATTAACTCCAAATACAGAAAGAATTATAATGTACCAGTTATCTTTCTCTGCACACACACACACAACAACAACAACAACTAAAAAACCTTAGTGGCATACAACTGCATGCATTTCTTGTTCTTATGCTTTGTTGGCTGTCAGCTAAGCATACCTGCTTTTCTTGGCTGGGTTCACTCACATGTTCTGCTGGTCAACTGACTTGGCTGACTTTGACTGGGCTGACTCAGGTGATCTGGCAGTGCTCAAATATCTCTCATCCTACAGTAGACTAGGTCAGAAATGTTTTTATGGTAATGACAGAGACATCAGATATATAAATTCATGTCAAGTCTCTGCTTACATTACAGATGCTAATATTGCATTGGCCAAAGCAAGCTAGAGGGGGGAGGATACAAATAACATAGCAAAGTACATGAATACAGGCAGAGGTGAAGGATCAGTACATCAGTGTAATCTATCACACATATGCATGCTCTGAAATATGAATAAACAAAAAATAAATGCCTGACCTGTGATGGCACAGTGGATAAAGCGTCGACCTGGAAATGCTGAGGTCGCTGGTTCAAAACCCTGGGCTTGCCTGGTTAAGGTACATATGGGAGTTGATGCTTCTAGCTCCTCCCCCTTTCTCTCTCTCTGTCTCTTCCCTCTCTCTCTCTCTCTCTCTCTCTCTCTTCTCTCCCTCTCCTCTCTAAAAAAATAAATAAATAAATTTAAAAAAAATTTAGCCTGACCTGTGGTGGCGCAATGGATAAAGTGTCAACCTGGGAATGCTGAGGTTGCCAGTTCGAAACCCTGGGCTTGCCTGGTCAAGGCACATATGGGAGTTGATGCTTCCAGCTCCTCCCCCTTCTCTCTCTCTGTTTCTCTCTCTCCCTCTCTCTCTTCTCTCTAAAAATGAATAAATAAAATTTTAAGAAAAAAAATATAAAAACTATACCATTTTCAATAAAAGCAATCAGTAATTGTCTATTTCTAAAGATAGCATTTTTGGAATGAAATGGATTTCTTTACATTCAATTTTATATGTAGTGAAACTCTTTATCTTAATTTGCCAAAATTGAGAATGAGTATGCTCTTTTAACTTTCATTAATAGTTCTGGTAAAAAAAAGAACATGGATATTAAATTTGCCCTAATTATAAATAAATAATAAAAACCTTATATGAATTTATGATTAAACAAAAATAACATTTAAAGATATATTGGCCAGTAAGTTTCCAAATAATATAAGAATTTCTTCTCTTCACCTTTTTGTTTGTTTGTTTGTTTGTTTTTTGAGAGAGCTTTAAAGGAAATATAATATGTTGTTTTTTGGGGGCTATGAGATAATCATTGGCAGTGACAACACCTAATAAATCAACTAAGTTGTTTTCTTTAATTAATTAAATAAGCTATTTTTATTGAGCACATTAGGCTTGCAATTTTGATAGTGACCAGTTTTTCAATGATAAGCAAGAAAGACTCAGTAATGCACAAAGCTTATAATCTAGTGGAAAATACAAAACACAAGTAAATATTTGCCATACTGTGCAACATACTGTAATTATACACAGATGTCCACTGTGCTTAAGAAAACAGAAAGGCACCTGACCAGGTGGTAGCACAGTGGACAGAGCATTGACCTGGGACACTGAGGACCCATGTTCAAAACCAGAAAATGGCTGGCTTGAGCATGGGATCACAGACATAACCGTGAAGTCACTGGCTTGAGCAAGGGGTCACTATCTCAGCTGGAGCCCCCTCCCTCCACTCCGGTCAAGGCATGTATGAGAAGTAATCAATGAACAACTAAAAGAATAACAATGAACAACTAAAAGAAGTACTGCAACTACGAGTTTAAGCTTCTCTTTCTCTCTCTCTCTCTCTCTCTCTCTCTCTCTCTTGCTTTCGAAAAGAAAAAAGAAAAAAAAGAGGAAGGCAACCTAAGCCAGATATGAAGAAAGTTTTCAAGAAGAGAGGAAAATCTCAGTTTGAGTCTGGTTGTGAGTAGGCAGCTCATGGGAAGGATGTTGGTTTTTTTCTAGGCAGCAAATACTGATAAAAGAAAGATTTATAAAGACATTGAAAATATATAATTAACAGACTAGGTGATTTATTGAAAACCAAGTATAAGCTAGAAAAAAGTTAGGAAAAATGTATAATTTTATTATTAGAGTAACTAAATTTATTATTCAATAAGAGAGATACTTTGTGAGGAACAATTCTGGTAGTAAAAATAACCCTATCATCTAGATACCATTGGTTTGAGGTTCCTATAAGAAATCCAAATGGAAATACCTATTAGTCTGTTGGCTTCATGCACCTGAAGATGAAGGGAAAGCCCTAGGTCAGAGATAAACATTCAGAAATGTTACCTTATATGTTAACTTTATGCAAGTTAGTCATTGAAGTCTTGGGAATCGTGGAATTGCCTAGAAAGAAGTCTGTCCATCAAGCAAAGAAAACAGCCTACCAAAACCAAAGAATTCCAACATTCCAGTCATGGGCAGAATAAAATTCACCCATAAGGAAAAAAAACAGAAGGAACAATCAGTACTGTAGAAAGAAAACAGAATAATATGTTGTGGCAAGAAACTGAAGGAAGAGACTTTTAAAGGAAAAGAAAGTGATCAATATTTTTGAATGCTTTTGATTTATCAAATGAAATAAGGTCTAAAAATCCCATTGGTTGTATCAACAAGATGACTGCTGATGTCTTTGACAACAGTAGTGGCAATAGTGTAAATAAAAATTAAAATGTAGTTGATTGAAAATAGATGGATCTTTTTGAAGTAGAAACTACAAGTGTATTAGCTTGTTCAATAAAGAGAGATAGAAAAACATCATGCAAACCAGGAACTTTTACTTTACTTTATTTTATTTTTTATAGGTGAGAGGAGGGGAGATAATAAGGCAGGCTCCTGGATGTACCTTAACTGGGATCTACCCAGCAACCCTATCTGGGGCCAATGCTCAAGTACTAAGCTATTTTTAGCACCTGAGGCCATTGTGCTCCAATGGAGATTTCCTCAGTGTCTGGAGCCATGTTCAAACCAACTGAGTGACTGGCTGTGGGAGGGGATGAGGGATAGGAGGGTAAGGGAGAGGTGAAGAAGCAGATAGTTGCTTCTCTTATTCCTGGACCAGGAATCAAACCAGGTATGTCCATATGCTGGACCAATGCTCTATCTACTGAACCACCAGCCAGGGCCTTATTTTTTAATAATACCAGAAACGTGAATGTTTTAAAACCCTACTGGTTTATTCAGAAAAAGGTTGAAGACCCAATGCTGTACAAAGCAATAAGAAGGTAATCTTTCAGAGAAGTGAGAGCACATAGGAGGCAGAGCATGGATGTAGAAATTCACCACATTAAAGAGGATCACCAAATCCATGGCATCAATAGTGAAATAGGAAAGCAGTAGTGTGAAACAAAGGTGATTTTATGATTAATGTGATTAATGAGGACACCTAAAAGCACTCCACCAAGAGTTACGTAGAAGAAAAACTGTGTCCATGAATAGTACCATTAATTATTATTACTTTGGAGGTAATAACCAAAGGAATTTGTAAAAAGAAATGAATATGGCTTATAAAAATATTCAAAATGCTTTCAAGAGAATAAAGGGGAAGTTTTCCTATAGGACAGCAATGAATTTCTCCATAGCAACAAAGTACATTAGAAGAAAATGAAACAAAAAGTCCAAGGGACAGTTATTTCAAACTATATTCAACCAAACCATCCATCAAGGATGAAAGGTGAACAGAGATATTTTAGACGTGTGATAACTCATACTATTTTTCTTTCATGCTTTTTCAGGAAACTATGTAAGTAAACTAAGTAAGAAAGAAATAAATAAACAGAAAGCTCAATCAGGATGATGGGGTGATAATGATGATATTAATAATAAGAGAGATACTATAAAATTATTTAATACATTTGCTTATGTAGAACATATATTATAAAAATATTTAGTGAGCTTGTGGACTGTTTAGGAAGGATTAGCAGAAGGTACTTTGAAAATAAGTAAATGAAAAAATGATAAAATAATATTATTAAAATGATTCTGAGACTCAATTTCTAATGTGTGGAGGTGGGGGCTCCCCACACAGCACCATGTAATTCTCCAGACACCAGCTGGAGAATTGTTGGGTATTCCACAATTCAACTCAATTCTGATACTATCTACCAGTAGATAGCATCAGATTTCACAGGTTGAAGACTCATTCCCACAAGTCTGCTCCTCCTGCCCCCACCCAGATGCCAGTGGCAAGTTCAGGTTGTCACCTGTGCTTCAGACCTACTAGCTATAGATCAGAGGTTCCCACACTCCATTACTTGGTTTCAACTAAGATGATTAGTTTGAGAGTGAATCACAGAACTCAGAAAAACATTTTACTTACAACATCACTGGTTTATTATAAAAGGATGAAACTCAGGAACATTCAGATATAAGAGATGCATAGGGTAAGACATGAGGAAAGGGCACAGAGTTTCCATGCCCTTTTCAGTATACCACTCTCGCCAAATTACTGGGTGTTCACCAACCTGGAAGCTTTCTGAATCCTGTCGTTTTGGGGTTTTTATGGAGGCTTCATTGCATAGTCATGAATAATTAAATCACTGGCCACTGGCAAGTGATTCAACTTCTAGCCCCTGTTCACCTACCTACCTGGAGGTCGGGAGGCATGGGTGGGTGGTAAAGTTCCAAACCTATTCTCATTAAATTGCTTCCTCTGACAACTAGGCCCCATCATTAGGTTACCTGACGGCTTTCCAAAAGTCACTTAATTAGCATAACCAAAGACACCTTTAAGGGTCTTATCACAGGAAATTCTAAGGGTTTTAGAAGCTCTACAAGATCAAATATTTATAAGATCAAATTATTATAAATCACAAGATCACAATTATCATATGACATGGTGAAGGCAGAGGAAGCTGCCCTGAAATACTGGTATGGAGGACCAAAGTTTCATATTCATAGACACCATGGGGGAATGATGGATTAAAAACAAAAGGAGAGTTTACGGTTATTGCGTTCTTAGGGTTAATTACAGCAGTCCTAGAATTGGCCTGAGATGTATTGCTGAATTATGAGATGTATCTGCCTGATATTGACCCAGGGTCAATGAAATGTAATGATTAATAGTACTGTTCTGTAACCATGGGTCCAAGGCAAGTTTCAGCATGTTTTGTGCCAGCTTGTCAGTATTGTTTATAAAGTGAGATTGATGGTTTGCACCTGTTAACAGCAGCAATGTTGATGGTTTACAAAAAGGTTTTCCCTCTGGGGTCTGTTCATGCAGCAGTAATATGACCAGAAAGGTGTAAGATGCTCTGGTCAAGGCTCCATCTTGGGATCCATGCAAATGTTGGTGATACCTGATTGAAGTGATAAAACAGGTGCATTAAAAGAGGACAGTTGGAGCTTGCAACCTTTCCAGTTCCATGCTGTCATGCATATCTGGACTCTAAAGCTTTGATTTACTGTATCCTCTCCTCGCAATAAATGATAGATTTACAAACCTTGTCATTTTGGGTCCTGTGAACCTTCTTTAACAGTCTAAACTTGTTTTACTTCTGTCATTAACATAGTTAGTGAAAAATCCATGTAATTCTGTACATGCCTATTTGAGACCTAAAAAGAGATGGCAATGATGGGGTAATTGCAAAACTACATTTTCTTTTTCTGACTTAGCTGTAGGGTTACTCTCCTGAATCACAATAAAATCCCACTTTCCCAGTTTTCATAGAGGATTATCTTTATGAACTCAGGGTGAGAATTGAAAATATCAATTATGCACTCTGACCTCCCTCTCTGTCATCCTGAAGGTAACCCAGACTGGTGGTTGAATTTAAATATCATGTCAGTTTTCCGGTTTACCTGACTCTGCCTCTTTAGACATTGGTATGGTAGACTTCCTAGTCTCTTTCTATACATCTCAGGCCACATTTGAACATCTCAACTTATATCTTCTTTAGGTCTCATTTGTCTTCTTTTATCGCCATGAACTTGTCCAAAGCCCTGCTGCAATTCATTATGCTCCCAGTATGTGTATGTTGGATCAATGAGCCTCCTATGTTCTTTCCTGGAAATTCAGTTCTTCTGCCCCCAGATCAGCTCTCAAAAGTCCCAGTCTCATATTAATGATTCTTTTTTTTCAACAGGATTATCTCAGCTTTTAGCTGGGTCTTTTAAGGGATAGCCATAAAGTGTCCAATTATTTCTTTCTCTTTGCTGCTGCCTCACACCCTGAAGTATAGGGATATAATGATTGATGGGGTTCAAAGCAGACCACCCTAAAATGTGTCACTTTGGCATATTGGTTATTTTGAATTAAAGTTACTCGAAAAACAGCTGGTGTAAGAAGGGCACTCTGACCGCCCTCTCTGTCATCCTGAAATCAAGAAACAAATCTCCCGTGAGATAGGTACCTTCCCTGTGCCAGCAGGTAGAGAGAACTCCTTACAGCCAGAGTTTGGGAACTCACGGTCCAGAAGGCTATGTAAACAGACTCTGCTTAGTTTCACTAATTAGTAACCAAGCCTTAATTTCTTTGCCTTGTCAGTTCTTCACAAAGTTACTGTCTTTTTGTCTAAAAGGTGTATCAATAGTATGCTCTAGTCATTTCTGAAGTCCCATAGCTATGAGACCTCCATACTTACAATATTAAATTTGTTTTTTATCCTATTAATCTATCTTGTGTCAATTTAATCCTAAAAGGTAGGTAAAAATTTTTTCTCCCCAACATGGTCTTGGATATTTATTTTCTAGCAAAAAAAAAAAAAAAGTTTATATCTTAACTTAATACTAATAAGCAGGTGAAAACACACAATTATTTTTTTTATATTCCTAGTGTATAGACTCTTCAAGTTAGACATCCCTTGTGAAAAGACTTGCATAACACCATTTAGAGTATGTATCTGACAGCTTTTCTAGAAATGGCATATTACAAAGCAAAAAAGAGATTATTAAGTAAAAGGACCTAAAAGCATTAAATTCTATATATAAATTCTTATTTCAGTAGTTACCAGGTTCTTCTTTTTTTAATGTACAACATTTTTTTAGTTATCCTTATTTTAAAGTTCTTATTTTTTACAATATTAAAATGAATAGCACACTGTAACATAAGCTGATAGGGCAAAGGTCTAAAGGCCCGTAGTGTGTTCTTCCAAGTAGCTAGAGCCTTGAATTAAGCTTGCCAGCCAGTGGCAATGCCAAAGTCCAAATTTGTGTCAAATTTCATAGGTTAAATATTTATAGGATTTAAGAAGCAAAATACATAGACTTCAAGAAAACAATAGTTACAAAATATTGAGCAGGCACTTGTAGATATTTTCTCAAGTTTCTTAACTTTGCACTTATAGAGTGGAAATAAAAATTACTGTCATATCTGGCAAAGCTGATTATTCTTGTGTCATGTACCAATAAGCCTTGTCCAAAGACAAAATTCTAGGAGTCTCTTTGGTAAAAATCAATCATTACTATACTCACGATACAGAATACATTTGCATATTTCTTTGTATTTATGAACTTAAGGATGCCCCTTGTATGAATTTTAGGTTTTGTGTGTTGTCATTGAATCTAAATGAATATTACATTGCAGACACAGGAAACTTCTAGAAGTTTCACTGTTAAGCCACATAAAAATGTTTCACAGTAGCTCCTGAGCTTTTTAATATATTGTTTTCTGATAATCCTGGTATTCCACAGAGTTCCAATGGACTTTAGATAAATATTACATTTCTTCTTAAAGATTATTGATAAACTGTTCAAAGTCTTTGGGAGGGTTGCTTAGAATGGTAGTTGATCAGATCTTAGATCAGGTTGTGAATGCATGGTAATGGGGCCAAAGATATTATTCTCTGGTTGCAAGTTTTTGCTCATTGGTGGTTCCCACCATCTAACTTCTTACATGCAACATAAGCACTGGAATCTTTGAGATGAGGGCTGTTTGTATTATCTGTTTAAAGTTATGCATTGTTTGCATAATGACAGGAATATTTCACTCATACTGTAGTCTTAAGAAGTTTCATTCTTTTTCATTTTTTTATTTTAATAAAATATATATAATATAAAATTTACCTTTTTAAGTGTATAGTTCAGTGGTATTAAGTATATTCATACTGTTGTACAACCATTACCACCATCCATCTCCAGAACTCTTTTCATCTTTTAGAACTAAAAATCTATACCCATTAAACAGCACTTTCAACCTTCAGATCTGAGAAACTGAATATACAAATGGACAATGGTCAGATCATACATGAAAATAGAGCTCTGATCCACAACCCTACAGCAACCAATCCAGGAAATCAACTTGCTATCTGTAGTAACCAACCCAGAATACCAGCCTGTTTCCTACTAGTCACACTTTTGGAAATTCAAACTACTATCTCTGTCCAATCAGGGAGAGCATATCTGAATATCTGAGCCTCTTATTTTTTTCACTATAAAGCTTTCCTATACCAGTCTTTTATTTTATTTTTTTAGGTGAGAGGAAGGGAAACAGTCAGGCAGACTCCTGCATGTACCTGGACTGGGATTCACCCAGCAACTACTTCTGGGGATGATGTTCTAGTAATAAGCTATTTTTAGCACTTGAGTCTGATGCACTCTAAAGGAGCTTTGCTCAGAGCCTGGGGCCACACTGGAACTAGTCGAACCACTGCATGCGGGAGAGGAAGAGGGAGAAAAGGAGGTGAGTGGAGGAGAAGCAGATGGTCACTTCTCCTGTGTTTCTGAACAGGAATAAAACCCAGGATGTCCATATGCCAGGCTTATGCTATATCCACTGAGTCACCAGCCAAGGCCCTCTGTCTGCTTTTGAGTCTTTGCCAACACTCAAGCAACAGTGGCTGACTCTCTTGTTATAACAATCTCTGAATAAAAATCCTTTGAGTATTTCTACTTGGTTGGTATTCGTTCACTTCCAGTTTCAATGGGTTAAGTAGCTGTTCTATCACAAAGTTTATAAAGATCAGCATATTTGAATCTGTTCATAAAAGTAGTATGAGGGCCCTGGCCGATTGGCTCAGTGGTAGAGCGTCGGCCTGACGTGCAGAAGTCCTGGGTTAGATTCCCGGCCAGGGCACACAGGAGAAGCACCCATCTGCTTCTCCACCCCTCCCCCTCTCCTTCCTCTCTGTCTCTCTTTTCCCCTCCTGCAGCCAAGGCTCCATTGGAGCAAAGATGGCCCGGGCGCTGGGGATGGATCCTTGGCCTCTGCCCCAGGCGCTAGAGTGGCTCTGGTTGTGGCAGAGCGACGCCCCGGAGGGGCAGAGCATCGCCCCCTGGTGGGCAGAGCCTCGCCCCTGGAGGGCATGTCGGGTGGATCCCAGTCGGGCGCATGCCGGAGTCTGTCTGTCTCTCCCAGTTTCCAGCTTCAGAAAAATAAAAAGGAAAAAAAAAGTAGTATGCAGGTGCCTTCACTTGCCTCTAGGGTCAAGAAAGCATGTCCACCACCAGATTATTATTTTTTAATCAAGATGTTATCTTTAAACAACCATTAGAGTTCTTCAGGGGGCTATAGGTGGAAATGGGACAAAAAGAAATAAAGGGAGAGAGGAAAATAAAGAAGAAAGGAAGAAAAAATGTATAAGAGAGAGACAGATGGGCCCTGACTGGTTGGCTCAGTGGTAGAGCATTGGCCTGGCGTGCAGGAGTCCCGGGTTCGATTCCCAGCCAGGGCACACAGGAGAAGCGCTCATCTGCTTCTCCACCCCTCCCCCTCTCCTTCCTCTCTATCTCTCTCTTCCCCTCCTGCAGCTGAGGCTCCATTGGAGCAAAATTGGCCCCAGGCACTGAGGATGGCTCTGTGGCCTCTGCAAGCCCCAGATGGGCAGAGCATCGCCCCCTGGTGGGCATGCCGGGTGGATCTCGGTCGGGCGCATGCGGGAGTCTGTCTGACTTCCTCCCAGTTTCCAGCTTCAGATAAATAAAAAAATAAAAATAAATTAAAAAAAGAGAGAGAGACAGACGAAGGATGAGAAGGAAATAGAGGAAGAAAAAAATTTTGTTGGATCTTGGATAGTGGTTTTTGTACTATGAGCGTTGACAACCAGTTGGCCTTCTGAATTAGAAAACTGTCTAGATATAATTTTTAGACACAGAACATTAACTTTTAGATATAAACTCTAATCTCTGCCTTGAAAAATTAAAAGTTAATATCATAATGCACATTTCTTTAAGGTTTTTTCCTTAGCTGGCAAGTTATTTTAATTGTATTTTCAGTACATTAGAAATGGTAAGAGTTTTTCTTATGTTACAGCTCAGAAACTGATTATTCCTGTTTGAAAAAAATTTTTAAAGCTTTAAAGCCAATCTACCAACTACATGGAAAATCTCCTTATTATAATTTTCAATGAGAAAACCCTGCTTATGGTGAAATTTCAATTAGAGATTAAAGGAAAATAAAATCATCCAAAACTCATTAATATAGGGATGAAAAATGAATTGCTGATAGGTCTATTCTCACTACTAGAATATGATGATAAAAATGGATTTAGGAATTAATGGACCTTTTGCAATGTTGCTTCATAATAAAAACTGTATATAACTTATTGTATATAACCATTTGAGTTTTTTTTTCTCTTAAACATTTCTTTATGAGAATATATGGAAATGTTGAAGTAATTGTCTATGTATAATTTTCACTCAAAATTAGTGACAATAATTTTGGGAGGAAATTGAGAAAAAACCATCATTTATAACTAAAACAGAAAAAGTTTCCAGTCACCATGTTGGGAGTATATACATCAAATAGTAATACAATTTGGTCCCAGTTGAAAAAGGATATTTGGATCTGACACATAACTGTGTTAAGAAAATCCAGCAAAATTTGTTGTGAAGGTACTTGCCGGTTGTCTTCAACATTGGAGGACCTCAAGCTCTTTGGCTTATAGAGCTTCTTTCCCAACAACATATCAACATTGAAAGCAGCATAGTGGATAAAGCAGGTAAAAAAAAAAAAAAACAAGCTGATCATTATTAGTTTCTGAAGTCTGGAAACAAAACAACTTTGCTCCCAGATGAATTTTCTTTGGAAAATCTATATCCATTAACACAGTCAGATTCTATTGCATTCATTCATATACTCTTTGGTTAAGGAGAGACTCCTTAAGTAGGAAGTCAAAATAAGAAAGTATAAGTCAACTTGATAAAACTTTAAACTACAGCTAAAATTAAAAGACTAACAAAGCCAAATATCAATGAGGTTGTAAGCAATCAAAACTCTTATTTTGTTTGTGGAGGTGTGAAATAGTACAATGATTTCAGAAGAAGTTCTGGCACAGTGTTATCAAACCAACCGTACATCTATTGATAACACAGTATTTCTTCTCTCATGTATTTAGCCAAGAGAAACATAAAATGTTCACAGTAAGATGTAAAAATTATTCACAACAATTTTATTTATAAAAGCCAAACCTGTAAACACACCAGGTGACCGTCAACTGGAGAAGGGGCAAACTGTGAAGATTTAGTCATTCCTTCTCTTCCAGGTACAGAGAGAGACACTCTTACAAATGGAAATTTCCTTTATGAATGTTAATGTCTCTTACAAAAATGTATCTTCTATTGGATTTTCAGAGCTTCTCCCTGTTCATTGTTTTTTGTTTGTTTGTTTGTTTGTTTGTTTAATAACCAGCTCAAAAAAACTCTTATGCCAAAGTGTCACATTTTTAGGGTGGCAAATTCTCTTTCCTTTCAAAAGCAAATGGTAAATTATGACAACAAATTTAAGATATCATACAAAACTTAAAATTTAATAAAAGCATAAATCAGTAGACACAAATATTTTATTAAAAACTGAAAAATCAGTGATATTTAAGGTATATTGAGAAAAGTACATGAATTTAGTATGGAAGGACAAAACTGAGAATACTTCTAGGAAGAAAATGATAGGAAAATTAGTATTCCTAAAGAAGAGACTAGGACAAATGGAAATTTTTATTTTAACTGCACAGATATAATGAAAAAACTTTCTTAAAATGAAGGAAAACATAAATATGCAGAACTACAAGTCTCAATCAACACTTAGAAAGATTATGTAGTAAATATTAACTACACTCCAAACTTATATTATGAAGTTTTGCAACTCTAATATTAAAAAGTAACAACTATAATCACACAGAAAAAATAATGTTAACCAAGGGAGGGATAGAAAAAAGGTAGCACTAGCCCTGGCCAGTTGGCTAAGTGGATAGAGTGTCGGCCTGGCATGTGGACATTCTGGGTTCCATTTCCGGTCAGAGCACATATGAAAAGCAAACATCTGCTTTTCTCCCCCTCCCTCTTCCCATTCTCTCCCTTTTCCTCTCTCACAGCCAGTCGCTAAATTGGTTTGAGTTGAGGCCCCGGGAGCTGAGGATAGCTCAGTTGGTCCACAAGGCCTAGAAATCACATTTCTCTCTATACCACATTATCTATACACTGTCTCTTAATGGCATGACAAACATTTATTTTCCAAATGTGTGTTCTTCCCATCTTCCTGAAAATTGTCTTCCTTCCTTTTGAAGCTCAAGACTGCTACCTCTTTTTCTCCTTTGCTCAAGATCACATATAAGCCTCAATTATCTGACTACATGGAAGTCTCATATTCTTATGGGGCCCCTATATGTTCATAACTAAATTTATTTTTTCTCTTGTCAACCTGTCTTAAGTTCATTTGATTATTAGACCAGCCAAAAAACCTAAAAGGGCATAAAGAAATTTTTCCTCCACAATAACTCTACTTCTCCAGTCTACAACTGTAACTTCTAAATGCCAGTGGAATAGTTTTGACAGCAGAGTCAAAACAAGAAAGCTTTTTATCAGGAAATTTAATTCTAACTCATCTTCAACAAATTAAGGAAATTAAAAAAATCCTCTTAAATTGTAAGGATTAATGAAGACCTAATTTTTTAAAAGGAAGACCCAGAATTAAAATAAAATGAATACTAAATGTATAGATGAGAAGGAATGGCTGACTTAATTTACACAAGAGTTCATTCTTAATATTTGGAAACCAGGGATATGTAACAGGACATAAATTCTAATTTTTAAAAAACCTGTGTGATATAAAAACACAAAACCAAAATTCACATAATGTAAAGCACCACAAAAGAAAACAAAACAAACTTTAAAGTCACAAAACTAAAAAATAAATAGGTCTTTCAAAAGCAAGAACAGTCACATCAGTTTCAGTAGTAAACACAAAGGAGACACAATTTATATTTAAAAATAAATGACTCTCGGCCCTGGCTGGTTGGCTCATCAGTAGAGCGTTGGCCCAGCATGTGGAAGTCCTGGGATCGATTCCCGGCCAGGGCACACAGGAGAAGTGCCCATCTGTTTTTCCACCCTTCCCCCTCTCTTTCTTCTCTATCTCTCTCTTCCCCTTCTACAGCCAAGGCTCTACTGGAGCAAAGTTGGCCCCGGTGCTGAGGACGGCTTCATGGCCTCCACCTCAGGCACTAGAATGGCTCAGGCTGCAATAGAGCAACACCCCAGATGGGCAGAGCATCGCCCCCTGGTGAGCATGCCAGGTGGATCCTGGTCCTGCGCATGTGGGAGTCTGTCTGACTGCATCCCCGCTTCTAATTTCGGAAAAATACAAAAAAAAAAAAAAGAATGACTCTCAAGGTCAAGGAAAACAAAGCAAAAAATTAAAAGGGCAAACCATATTGTCTCAGTATTTGTCCTGAAGAAATTGACTATAAATGGCAACAATAAACACTCACTATGGCAATACAACAAGTTATATTATTAACATCAACAATGATTTCAAGGTAGAATTTATTAAGTGGGAAGATATACTCACCTTATGATGACAAAGGGTACCATATGTACTTATCATTATATTTATAAAATAAAGTACCTATAAATGCAAAAAGAAATTTACAGAAGCATTAACTTTTTATTATTTTATACTAATATCTCAATTCTTGATAGATCATAAGCCAAATAAAACAAGAGTATAAAATCTAGGTAACTTTTAAAATAAATATGCATAAGAGTTATGTTTAAAATCAATGCCCTTCAAAATTAGAATTATTTTTCATACACCAAAAAGATATATGCAGAAATAAAAGACTATATGATATGTCCAAAGACAACTGCAATGAATTCCAAAATGTAAACATGATACAGATAAAATTGTGATTGCAAGGGTGAAGAAATAGATCTGTCTGTTATTCTTGCAACTATATTTTTATGCACAGCAAAATCCTCTGCCTCTACTGTTTAGGCTTTGCCTCTGCTCCTTCTTCAGAAGGATTTGGCTCATAAATACTTATTTGTTTGAACGTTGTCTTTGTTTTAGAGTTTGTTTATGTTTTGAAGTAAGTGACTCAGTCTCAGTTCCACCAGAAAGTCCACGAGGCCATATTCTAGCTGATTGGATAACTTACAGCTGTAAGTCAATGACTAATCAAAATTATGTTATACACCAGCTTTCCTGTTGTTTCATAATGAGCGTTCTACTCAGAAAGTAAATAACTTAATGTTTCAATGCAAGGGAAAAGATATCACTCCCCTCTCAAACAGTAAAACTCAAGAAACAAATAAAAAGGAAGAAGTATTTTAAACATCTTAGAGCTTCCTCTTGAAGCTCTGGAGCTGTTGTGGTCCTGAGAACCACAGGAGAATTAATACCACTCCAAACCTTGTACAGGAGGTAGGAATAGAAGGGTGATTTTATTACCTCAATGTGAAGGAAAAAGAAAGTGCAATTGGCTCTTTGAAAATCCAAGAAGCTCAGAAGTAGCCAATGCCTGATATCTCCTCCCCCGCCTATCCAGCTCCTTGGAAAGTTGTCGAGAACAAATTAAAAGTCTTGTCTTCTTTATTAGTAATACTATTTATATGCATAGTAAAATATAAAATTAGTCCAAAAATTTTTTTGGAATCAGGTGGTCTAGAAAAGCATTTGATATTACTATGGTTTAAGTTTAATTAATGTCTTTTAAAATTCTTAACAGAAAATATGCATTTGTCTTGCCTGGGGTTACAAAAATTTCCTGTTATCTCTGTTATGTCTTTTGAAAACATGAGTGTGCTTGCCAATGAAATAACCTGTTTCAAAGGTTATAAAATATATTTATAGAAATATCAATCTAAAGAACGCTAATTACTTTTGGTTGTCACGAAGGTTAAGGTTTCGGAGTACTAAAAGTTCTAATTCAGTTGGACAGAAATGGTATGGTTTTAGAAATAAAAGTACACGGTATAAAGTTCTATTTTTAAAATACAGAATTAAAACTACATTGTTCTGAAAAAATGGTTGTTTCTGAATAAGTTGCAGAAGGTCTGTACAAAAAAAGAATTACAGAAGTTTTAGTACAGGGAGAAAACAAAAAAGAAAGAATTAAGAACATGAAAAATGATGACAAAGGGATATAAAGCAAAGGGACATATATATTACAGAAAAAAATAATATTAGAAAAAGAATTGTTCTAAAAAAATAGAAACGAAAGGAAAGAAAAGGCATGTAAACAGTTAAAGAAGCTAAGTCTGTGATGGCGAACCTTTTTCTAAAAACTGCCCACTTTTGTAGTGCTGGTCAACCTGGTCCCTCCCGCCCACTAGTGGGCGTTCCAACTCTCATGGTGGGCGGTATCAGAGCAACCAAACAGCACGGTGACTGGCCCACCATCCCTTTACTTTTTTAAACTGTTTATTTCCCACAGAAGTGCCTGGATATAATGAACATTGGGGAACAAATTGATTGATTTCTCACTCAATATAAAAGACACTGATTAGGTTCTGATACAAAATTGGCCAAAAGGAGTCAGGCAACTGTCTCTGTAACAGGAGTTGCCAAACAGTTGCAACAAAAGACCTTTCTCCAACTTTCCCGGTGTGTAAATTTTGAGAGACAGAAAAGTGCCTTTACCAATATAGGTCCCTGGCATATCTCAAGGATTTATCCTCTCATCTAATAAAAGAAAAAGTTTAAACTGATTAGGCTTATTGTATATACTTGAAATTACATGAAAAGCTTTGCAAAATATGATAATAAATAACTATATTCTGGTTTATACCTATATTTTATTATAATAAATGTTCTGGAAATACTGTGAAAATCTCCAAGAGTCTTTATGGTTCTGACATATTTTTTTCATAATTCTAATTATCTTAAAATGTTGTTACAAAAAAACAAATTATTTTGATAATTGCATTATAATCAGGTCTATAACTGTCCTTTTAAGTTTTTCTTTTTGCCATTTAGAGACAGCCACTTTTTGGACTAATACATTTAGAAATACAGTACATCTTCAAGAAGATCCATGGAAAGGACTTGGATTTATTCTAAAATATGTGTTTCTGAAAATAAATGATGAGATCATCCCTTTGAACTGGATAAAGATTTATAGAATTCTGGGAAATAAGTACATTCATAGAAATACTGGCAAATAATGATGATAAATAAGAATTAATTATAGGGCTAAATGAACTAAAAATAATTATTATTATTCTGACTTTGTTCAGAATATTGTTGATGGTTAAATCTTTTTTGTTTTCCGAACACAAGAAAACTTGTTTCCTAAAACAACTAAATAAAGTAATATAGATACTAAGGCGTTTCTGTTTTTCTCCCACTTGATTCCTCTAGAATCTGGTGACTCTTAATAAGGAAATATTATTGTAATAATAATATATCTTTTCCCATAAATACAATAAGAATCTGTTTTCTTTATAAGATAGAACAAGTTCCCAGTTGCAGTTTTATTAATCAAAACTTTGATTGGTTTGATTGGAAAGTCATGTCTGGAAAAGACATGCCTAGACTCTAGATATCACCAGAGAGTCCTAAGAAATTGAGCACTGGGCAGTTGGCTCGGTGGTAGAGCATTGGCCTACTGTGTGGATGTCCTGGGTTTGATTCCCGATCAGAGCACACAGGAGAAGCACCCATCTGCTTCTCCACTGCCCCTCTTTCTTTCTCTCCTCTTCTCTTTCTCTCTCTCTTCCCCTTCCAGCAGCCATGGCTCAATTGGTTCAAGCACATCCACCCCAATTGCTTAGGATGGCTCTGTAGAGCCTCCACCTCAGGTGCTAAAAATAGGTCGATAGTGAGCATGGTCCAAGATGGGCAGAGCATTGGCCCCAGATGGAGGTTGCCGGGTAGATCATAGTCAGAGCACATATGGGAGTCTGTCTCTCTATCTTCTCTCCTCACACTTGAAAAAGAAAAATAAAAAGTAAAAAAAAATAATAATACTTTCCAAGCGAAATGTATAAGCTACCTTAACCAAACTAGCTTAAACAAAGGAAAGAACAAAAACTAGACTAAACTAAAAATACGCTAATATACTGTCAAGCCTAGTTTAGTTTTCTGTTATCTCAAGTATACTATACTCTCTAAAAAACATTTAAAGGAGAACAAGAGGAAGTTGGAAATAAGGAGTGGTTAGATACTAGTTTTTCCCACACATTTCTTTTTATTCACTGAAATTTTAAATTCCCCTAATGGTACTATTATTTGCATAAACTACATCACAAAATATGGTTTTGGTTTTATTGTTCACTACTGTTAAAAAATAAAATTCAACTCAGAAAACATAAAGATGAAATTGCTTTTATCAAGTTTTATAAGAATACATCAATCAGGCAGAATCCCATCAAGCAGCTAGAATGAAGTTACAAGGAACAAAATGGCAGCTTTCATAGGCAGAAGAGAGCAGTAAAAGGAAGTTCCTTAACAAAGAATGGATTGTTTCAGGCAAGGTCACCTTCCTTTGGGGAAAAAAGGAGGGGTCTATTATGCAGATTGCCTCACTACTAATAAATTACTACAGGTAATTCCATATGGACTGGTTCATGGTCACATTCCTGGGAGGGCTGGAACTGCAATTAGGTTAGATATTAAGTCTTGGTTTGCTGACATGGTGGATAGTACAAGTGATTTCATTTTAGTTCTGTTATCTTTTTCTCATTATCACCACCAAGGAGGGAGAGGAACAGGGAGGTGGGAGAGGTTTTGCAACAAGAGAACTATTCCCTCCCCTCCCCCTCACCGTTTTGGTATTCCTTTCCTAAGAAGCCCATTTATCATTAAGTTATGGTTAATGCCTGGTCGCTTCATCATAGGAATAACTGACCCTAATAATCGGGAGGAGGTAGAATTGCCTTGTATGTTAGAGATGCTAGAAGACCTGTACAGATTGCCATGGTGTTCCTCACAGTTAATCTCTTATAGACTCTGTATAGCCAGTATTTGCTGCTGTCATTACCATGCACATGCAGGTTCACATTAGATTCAGACAGACAGTAAAGAAACAGTGGAGCCAAAAAATGGTGGGCCAATCCTTTATTAAAGTCTCTTACTGGCCGACAAGTGAACACATGGGGAAAACACATCCCTCTTCACTCAGGGCTTACAAAGCCACTGACACATTCTCTGGTTCCACAACCAAGAGAATCTTCTGCAGTTCCTCCTACAATCAAAGGCCCCACCAGTCTCAGCAGAGCTCACAAAAGCCCCTCATGTCTTGTCCCCCATCTGCACACCTTTTCTCTTCTCTGCACAAACTGGCTTCTCTCTCAGTACTCTGCATTGTCTCAGCTCTCCCTCTGCAAACATGGCTTCTCCCTTTCCTCTTGCCTCTTCTGTTCTCCTTTTCAAAACTCTCTGGCCCAAAACCTCTACTCCAGCAACCAGTAGTAAGACAATGGCTCCTACCAAGCAGGAAGGTAATTTGCAATTTCATAGACCACATATACCCAATGCAAACTATAAGCGAACAAACATAAAAATCATATTTTACAAACTTATTTGACCAAAAGACTCTTATGGTAGGGAAAAGCATCTCACTGTAAGGATATATTGGTGTTGGTGAAGGAGTAAAAACAGTGCAGATAGAATAAAAGAACAGTCTGTGTAAAGCCAGCAGGCAGGGCCAGGGCCAGGGCCAGCATCAGAGCAGCCCAGCCCATGCAGGTTCACATTGGATTCGGACAGTCGGTAAAGAAACAACGGAGCCACAAACTGGTGGGCCATCATCTTTCATCCTAGCTTGCACCCAGAGGGCAAGTAAAAACACACACTGGGCTCCAAAACCCAATCACATTCAGTGCTCACAAAGCCACTGACTTATCCGAGTTTCCTAGAATCAAAGGTTTCTAGCTCACCAGCCTTATTCTCCTCAGTTCCCCATCTCCTTCCTTCTCCAGCATCAAACTGCACAAT